>NW_020227658.1:392415-585248 GCF_003070985.1 Temnothorax curvispinosus
TTTGAAACCGTTTGTCAGTAACAGGAACAGTCTCTTCCTGTTACGCTCTTCTCTTCATTTTAGTAATTTTTGAAACCGTTCGTCAGTAACAGGAACAGTCTCTTCGGGCTGCGGGCTCGTTGGCGCCGAAACGGGTGTAACGTCTTGCAGGTTCCGGTTCCTGTCGAAGGCCAACGTCCTCTCTTCCCTGCGAGTTTTATAGCAGTTGTAGGCGCACACCTTCTGTGATTCGTCTCGCCGAATCCCGGGCACGGATTCTTCAGATTCTTGTACTGCTGCTTTAAATTCGGCAATTTCGGCATACCCATAACAACGACGCAAAAAACACGATGAAGCACACGTATCTCCTAACCAAACGGAACGGCAGACGTGGGCAGACGGCAGTACAACCGCGCAAAAGTGTTTCTCTCGCCATCTTTTCCTTTACGCCGCGCATCGGCGTCGGACCCGACGTACGAACCCGTAATCGTTCGACCGGCGATGATGAACGGTCGCGGGGAAAGCGCCTGATTCGCAGGACAAAGATTGATTGTACCGGCAGCGTGCGAAGCTTTCCTGCTGTCCCGCGTTTCACGGCAGATGACGAGATACACTCGCGGTCATGTGATTGAAGAGGGTAGAATCGATCCGTACGCGGAAAGAACGTGTTTCTTTCGCGCGAGTTTCTTTTTTCCGCTCTCCCGCCACAAAGAGTTTGTTGAGCGCCGGTGTTTTGCTCGTACCTTTGTCTAATCGCTCAGCTGCGTGAATAGTATCGACAGCGCGATTTACAGAAAACCACGGGATAGGAAGTTACGAAGAGGGAGATGAACACGTTTGCAATTACTCGAATAACCGATAGAACTATAACTTAATAACGTGAAAACATCAAAGTTTTGTGATCCTTTAATTGTTTCATGACATGCTTGAAATTGTTTGTTTACTTATTAATTAGATAATGTTTTGGAATGATAATGAGAGAGATGATTTTGTTAGATTCCTCTACTTCTTCATCTACGGTATTTTTTCCGATTTCTCTCCCTTCTTTCGTCCCATTACTTCCGAAAGCTCGACCGATCCTATTTAAGCGAAGAGTCAAACAACGATCTACGGAAGGATTCCTCATTACCGGACGCATGGTTTCAGGCTTCCCGTTCTCGTCTTTCTTTCAAGGTGGGAATTTTGATCGAACGAAGGCAAAAGGCAAGTCGAGCTAGGGCCGCCCTTGTTTCACCGTTGCCTCAATTATTTTATCCCCTCGTTCCTGCCGTGCTCCATTTTCCTTAGATGCGCGCCCATTCTCTCGATATCGGGTGGCACTTACGTTGTCTGAAAAGTAAGGACTACGTGCGATTGTTGCTGGGTGCGCATTTTAGTCCCGACTTGACGTCGCTTTCCCTTCAACTGAAAGATCTTTCGTGTAATGCGAAACGCGCCTTTTGGAAATTATTAACGATAGGATTTGTATGGAACGAGCGAATTTGATCTAAAAAATATTCTTGTGCTGCTCATTTTTTATTCACAACTTGAACTAATATGAAATAATTTTCAGAAATTAGCAGGTTAGACTGGGAAACGAATTACAACGTAATACTAGATTATCGGTTGTCCGTAATTCTAAGATAACTCTAATTAACATCGATTAAATGCGAGTAATACGTAACCAAGTTACGTAACAGTATCTAGGTATATGAGAGTACGAACGGGTAAATTATGGCGTTGCATAAGCGATACACGAGCGGTCAAGTTCGTGATCCCGCGCGCCGCGCGAAAGCAGAGGGTCTTTCCTAAGGATTCTCGGAGAGAGAACCGCAATTAAAATTAAACGCTATGCCCCCACCGTCGTTCCCTCCTTCTTCCCCCTTTCCTTTCATTACCGCTTTCACCCTCTTCAATCCAGTCCGTCAGTCCGTGACGGTGGCAAGGTTTCCTTGGTCCTGGTTGGGGTTACTACTACGTAGGTTTTGGGGGCAAGACGAGTTCTCAAAGGAACATTAATTCACGAGCTAATCGTGGGATGTGAGATTAAACATTTTCCGCGATTAGTTCCCCTTTGTTGTGCGTGCCGGCAGCACGGTTGTAAGTATCGCTATTAGAAGCACACGCATAATATAACTTAGACTTCCGTGCTATTTTTAAGAAAGTAACTTGAAGCAAGATAAAGAGGTAATTTCGCGTCGACCGTCTTATCGTCATTCCCTTTAACTGTAGTCTCGACGAGTTTAACTCGATAAAAATTATGACGCCATAGATTATCGTATTTCCACTAGAAACTTCGCCGTCTTCTTTCTCGGTTTTTACTTCTTCATTTTTTTTTCGTGATGATTCTAAAATCGAATGAACACCGGCGCGTAACTAAAGTCAAGCCCCCAGGGACGCGGAAAAGTCTAAAAAAAAAAAAAATTGAAAAGGAAGAAAGAAAGGGAGAAAGAAAATGCCGAGCTGGGCGACCGCCGTCATCTCTTGCTCACTGCGGAGAAACGGAAATCTCGACGTTTAATTCACGTTTAATGTGTGCTGCCCGGCCGGGTCCTCTTTTTTTTACGCTCTTCCCGCTTCTCACGCGGGGTGGTATAATTAACCCGACGCTGAAAACGGCCTGCAGGGACCGTGCGCGTTTTCGAAGAGACTTTCGCCCGCTGAAAATTCCTACTCGTTTGCACTTCTCTATCCATATACACTTTTCCCTCTATTTTTTAGTCTGGCTTTACCCTGCTCCCCCTCCCCCTTCCCCTCCTCCCCTTCTGCCTTCATCGTGCCTTCTCTCTCTTCTCCTACGTTCCCGCGCAATCTCTGTACGTAAAATTAACTATACACAGTACTCGCGAGCGCGCTGCGACCACGTTCTCATCTGTTCTCCCTGGAATGCAGGGTAGTCCCCTCTGTTATTTAACATTTTGACGTCTTATAAGTTAGCGGAACAAAGTGAGCAGAACCAATTCTAAATATTTTTATTTGTTGCTGTTTTGTTGCTAAAAAGTTGTCAAAGAAAAAAATTTGTTGTTCCGTAAGTTTTCTTAAGAAATGATGTTCCGCTAAAGGATGATTAAGTTAGCGAGACAATATTCGCTCGCTTAAATTGTAGTGGCGTGTATTGTCTGAATTTGTTGCTCTCGAAATATTCAAGTTTTGAATTTGTTGCTTTGAATATTGTCCCGCTAACTTAATCTTCTTTTAGCGGAACATCATTTCTTAAAGAAAACTTATATAGAGCAACAAATTTTTTTCTTCGGCGACTTTTTAGCAACAAATGAGCAACAAATAAAAATATTAGAATTGGTTCTGCTCACTATGTTCCGCTAACTTATAAGACGTGTCCAACTAATCGTTATCATTTTCAAAAAGCGCGATCGCCCGCGGACTCGTCGTCCCACTGTCTTTACTTTTATCGTCGATAAATGAAACTTTGTTAATTAGGAGCAAGTCGTTTGGTAATGCCAGTTACTAATTGGCACCTAGGGCATAAGTCGGACGTGAAGCAGTCTCAGTCGGGATAAACTCTAGCGATTGTTACTGAAGCGAACAAGCCTCTACGCGTTGAGAAGCGAACATCGTAGATACGCTTGATCATGCACGGCTTCTTGAAACTTTGTAAGCTTCCGTTACTAATTAAATGTTATCCAAGGTTTCCAAAAATTTATTAGCAAAAAGTGGTCGTAACAATTATATTACAATTACCTTTCTATTCGTAACTCGACGTATGAAATTTTATTTATAAAAATGTAAATTAAACGTGTGCTTAATGACGTTACACGTTAGGTTACGTTCAGCTTAAATTTACTTTATTTATCGCGCCACGCAGAGATTCGCTAAAATTGCGTTTTCGTTAATACCACACGACGTAATAAAACAACGATAGACGCGTGCAGTGGCGAACGTGTTAACGTAGAAGTCGTAAAAAACAACGCAGTAGGGGGCAAATTTACCAAAGGGGACGCTTTAACGGCACCATAAATTCCCGCGGTCATCTTCCGCCTCGCAGCCTCGGATAAGCGTTCCTGTAAAACACGAATGAGGTAAGCTCGCGCACTCTGTACAAATTAACCCGTTAACCCATTTGCTTTTTGCTTCGCCTCGACACGAATCGCCCGGATCTTCCATTCAAGGTTTCCTAAATCAGCCGTGCCAAGACCCTCGCGCGCGATCACTCGCTTCGGTACGCGATAAACTTCCGTCGTACAGCATTATCGCGTTGTGCATAGTTACACAGTATCTCGTGGCGCAAATTCCATTAAACGTCGCGCGCGTTTTCCGAATTAATCGGCCCGGAGTAGATACAGACGCTCGGGCGCATATAACGTACCACGCGCGACGCTAACGTTTCAATTATACACTATCCTCCGCACACTTGGTCCGATCAATCGGGTTAAATCGGGCGATAATCCGTAAGCGAGGCGCCCTGTATGGTTCCTCGGCGGGTCGGGAGAATTGAAATTAAGCCGATACGAGGTCCGCGTTATCAAGATTTAAACAAATCCACGGCTCAAGTGACTGATCGCTCGCAACAGGTGGGACATGTTCTCTTCAGGCAGGTGGAGCACCACCGTCAAGCTGAGCCCAGAAGCTTTGGCTCGGGTTAGCGTGCCAAGAACCCGCCCACTTTCGGGCCGCAACCTCAAACTCCTCGTCGAGCAAGCCGATATTGTAATTGCCGGTGCTACCCAAGTGGCCTAAGATTGATGAGGTGGAAGGCAAGTTAGTCGGAGCGTGGCAAATGCGAGCTGACTGTGATCCCGAAACCAGAAAGCGTATTTCGCGTCTCCGCCTAAACCGTTTGTCATCTGGCCTGGCACTTGGGGGCCTCGTAATTTCCTTTCCGCCGCGCCGCGACCGCCGAGCTTTTTCCCGTCGAATACTTCTGCTGTTCGGAAAAACCGCTGACAAATCACTATTAGCTGTTACGAGTATGCTCAACGAGAGCCGCGCCAGTTCTAGAACGGCTTCGCGGTGGAGAAACAGTAAGCGGGGTAAGAGAGATACTGCTTTTAACGTTACGGCTTTAGATACGGCTTATCTCTATACAGACAAGCTTACTCGCGTCAATTTGTGTGCCACTTTACATTTCTTTATCTTTTTGGAACCCGGCTAGTGCATTCGAAACGTCCGTCGTTTCGACACACACGCACCACCGATGCCATCAACGATGGCGATACGATTCTCTATCCCGGTGGTAATATCCGTCTACCTCTTAAGCGAATCGCACTCGCTCACCCTTCGCTCGTGGATACAGAAAATTCACAGCGCTCTTTCTGTGCGCGCGCGCGGGAGCATAATACTCAAAGTTCAGGGACTCTTTACCGCAACCTCAAAGAGTCTCTCGGACCGAAAGGCGCGAGGAATGCCGTCCGAAGTGCATTATTAAGAGCTATCAGGAAATTTCTCGCCCGACAACGGAAAGAGGAGGCAAAGACGCGACGCGAAACTTCGTCGGTCCCGCAATTCCATGGAATCGTCGCCGATCTAACAAACAACTCTTTCCTCCGCTTTTCGTTCCGCTCGTCCTCCGTGACCCACCATTCCAATCGCCTCTTTCTCTCTCTCTTTTCCTCCCTCTCGTCGCCCTCGTGGCCGTTTCTCTCGCTCGTTATCTTCCACGCTCGATTGGACGGAGCGTTTATTGTTTCAAGCGAGAGAGCGCCCCACGAGCGAAATGTTTTCCCGGTCGTCTCGCGCGTCGTCTAGCCGCTTAAGTACAAACAACCCTCAGAGTCCCGCGCCCGCGGTCCGAAGTTAGGTATACGACTAGCGGGGCAGGAAGTGATTTGGAGAGTCGCCAGGGAGCATCTAGGCCGCACTGAATCATTCCGACTACCCCCGCTCTACGTCTGTCCCCGCGCATACGCGGCCTCCCTCGGGGAACGTCGCAAAACTGCGATAAAGAAGTTGCAAATCACCGGCGAGATGGTCGCGCCCGACGCTTCCGTCGTTTCACCATAGTCCGGCCGAAACTTCTGCGATGATTTCTTTCGTCAGGATCGTCGTCCCGACGAGTGGCCCTACCTCCTCTTCGCGGCACCGGATTTAATGCCCTCCGTGAAATCCGTACCACCGTTGCGTTCGCCAACGGTGAGAATATGAGAACACGAATCTTCAGCACGAACAGATGAAATCGCTAATGAAAAATGATTATTTTTGTTGGGAGAAAACAGTTGAAAATTGTCGTTGCGTGCGATATTTGGCCATACCCGAAAATATATCGCTAACTAAATTGTTTTCGCCGATGATTTAATTTTCCAGCAACACGGGTTCTCGGGTTAAGAAAACTTGTTAGATAATTGTAACATTTTCACGCAACCGGAAAACAGTAGTTCACCGTTTGAATCCATCCAGGACAAGAGGAGAGGACGACACAGTGGCAACAAAGGTCCCTGCCGAAGGTTGTAAGTTAAAATGGCGACAGAAGGAATGCACGTTAGCTGTCAAGGAAGAAGGCGACAAAGGAATAGCCGGCAATCGTAAACAAACTTTCAAGTTTATCGAGCGAGGCATTGTTGGCTAAAGGCGCTGCAAATATTTGATAGCCGCTGCTCCTTCCACGAAACAGAGACAGAGGCAAGCAGTACGGAACCAGGAAGAACGCCGGCATCTCACCGTCATTCTCCGCCCTTTTCAACTTCGCTATTCTGGCGTCCCCGGCCTTCTGCCTCGGACGGCTTCGTCATTCCGCGTTTCCAGTGCTCGATTACCACGACAACTTCGTCCTTTGCGTTGCATCGTTCAGCGTTGCCCTCTTCCTATTTTGTCGACAACAACGGCCGTGCCGAGCGTCGTTATCCGGGAACTTCTATCGCAGTCGCTCGCGCATTCAGTCTCTCTGATAAAAAGATTCGAGATTTTAAAAAAAGTTATCATTTATTGATGTCGCGCTACGTCACCGTCGCCGTTGTGTTTTACGCGACGCGTGTTCTCGTACTCGCCGTTTGTATTTTCGAGGAAAGGAAGATAAAGACTTTTCATAGACTATCTTTATTGGTAAAATTGAGCCGATCTTCTGAAATTGTCGTTCCGGATCACTCCGAGATAAGCAGTTCTCTTGTATCACCGCCAGTAAAAATTTCATTCATTCTGGTGTATTAGATACGTAGCTATTTGAATAATTTTGAACGATATTCTGGTATTTCGTGTTCTTCTTTTTTATAAACGAGCAGAACGTGACGTGTTCGGAGAGCAATTCTCCAGCAAGATGTTTTACGTGAGTTGTAAAATTATTCGCATTTTACAAGCAGAAAATTTATTACCATACATATTGATGATGTCAATTACAGATTGGATACTTATGATATATTAGCAGAGCATAAACAAAAAATCAGTTGTATTAGCGTATAATTATAAGAATAATTCTTACGACTATAACAAATATAAATGACGCAAGGATCACAGGTTCATGTCTGTTCTTTACATCGCTGATAAAGCATTTCAATGTTCTTTTCCTTGGTAACATTATCTAATTGACAGACTTCTTTTTACGATCGTTCTCGAATACCTATCTCGTTGCGGCTGATCCAAGCGGAAAGTTTCATGGAACAAAAGAAGTCGCGCGCGGGAGGGACTAGTTGGTAACAGTGTTAGCGGTTCAATTTGCGATTAATCGAGTTCGGCAAGTCTGTTTGAACGGAACGGCCAAACACAACGAATAATTCCAAACTATAACACGTCGAAATACCGCCGCATAATGAAAACGTCTGTCATTACGGTACTTTCACAATTAATATTCAGTCCGATTGTCGCAGTAGTAAAATGAGCTGGCTAATTGTTTCTCTTCGAATAAAGGGATACAATTGTACACCTGTATCAAAATGTACATCTCATCAGTTAACGGAACAATAAAGTGAGCAGAACCAATTCTAAATAATATTTCGTTGCTATATGTATATTGTCCCGCTGACTTAATATTCCTTTAGCGGAATATCACTTTTTTAAAGAAAACTTATAGAGCAACAAATTTTTTTCTTTGGCAACATTTTAGCAACAAATGAGCAACAAATAAAAATATTAATTAAAATTGGTTCTGCTCACTTTGTTCCGCTAACTTATGAGACGTTAGTTGGACACAATCGTCGAATCGATATCCACTCAAGTTTTAATCTGTCAGTTGTTGATAACGCCGGTCGAATGTCAAATTATATTAAGCTACGTTTGACAGGAATGATTTTTGGAAATTGCACGTGACAAACGACGATTCGCGTACCACTGATATATAATCATCGGTCATTAATTAATTTTTAATAGCAGTTACAATGCCGAAATTGATGCGAAATAATAAAATAGCGAAGAGTACTTCTCTATGGGGGATTTTATACGAATGCCGCTTTAATGTTTCACACACAATTGCAGCCAACATGAAATTTCAGCAAACGCTAGGAAATTTATCGTAATGTGTCATATTAAATATCGGATACCACTGTGATAAAGTTTCTGTAACGTAATTTTATCTAATATATTGTTCGTTATAATGCGATCAAAGCAACGCGTACAATGTGACAGTGAAACTAATAACTTTGGAACGCACGCGCATCATATTGTTACGTTTATTAAATATTATAGAACGTAGTCTCCTTTGTGAATGCCCGCACATTGGTTGTGTTATTTGATTAACAATGTAATATATACGCGACTGAGTGAAACATTAATAATCATCGTTTCATGTGCGCGGCATGGACCGCCGCCGGTGCCATCGGCATATGTATGTAACGCGAAGGTTAATTTAATTTTATTTAATTCCTATTAGCCTCGTTCTCCCTGAGCGAAGCGGCGCTGATCAGTCTGCCGACGAGTCAACGATAATTAAGTTTGATGAAAAGTCTGCTTACACAGAAAGCGCCCTGATGTGGGAAACGCCTCTAATGGAGGTGGTTACTCGCAGCGCCGGTAATCAACTACGACGCTAGTTCGACAAGTTCGATAAAATCCAAACTTCTAAACAATAACGCAATTATAAAGTTCGCGGCGCCCTTGCCGGTTAGGTAGGTAGGTAGAGGGCTCGCGCGCGCGTTTTGGCCCAGCCAATCGACTAAGCTGATATCCTGACGTCGAGCATATCGAACGACAACGCGTGCGTAACTAGATAAAAAAGGGGGTTCAATTTTTAATTCCAGAAAGTTTACAACTTCTACGGTAATAATTCTCAACCCTGGTTAGTCCGTAATGTTACCTTTTTATGACAATGTATTTTGTTCCTTTTTCTTTGCGACGTTCTGTGTATGTATATGTGGTATATGTGTGATACCTGTACTTACGCACGGGAGATAGTCTCTCCCTTCAATAACATGAAACACATCCTCCGAAGAAGTAACGTGAACCAGAAACCAGACGTAGAAACATAAGATTCTCCGTTCGCTTTATCCAGCAATGAAACAATATCACGTTTAAAAGAGCAAATAAATTTATAGCCAATCTCGTCAACGTCCGAGAGCGCGGATCCTCTCGTAGACCCTGGGAGAATCGCGAACACCGGAGGTCTTGCGCGATGTCCGAGGGATCAAGGGGTCGGGGACAACGAATTGGAACCCGACTCGACGAACACGTAGCATAAAGTCGTAAAACTCGACTTACGACAAGTCGTAACAACGGGAACAACGCTCCTTCATCTATTTTTTCTCTCTTATAATTGGTGCCATCCAAGCAGCAGGAATGAAAGTCGGGGTTTGTAATAAGGGAAGAAAAAATCTGAGAATTTTGCCCGCTGGGATTCCATCTTCTCGTCTTAATGACATGAATTTTATTGAAAATATTCGAGAATCTGCTTGATTAACCAATAAAAAAGGGTGCCTCGACGTCAACCCTCGAAACGACCGGCGATAAATAGTGTCGTGTTCCACGAGACAAAATTGTAGGCCGGCCTTAATAACACGTTAAAAGCGTCGTGGCTTAATTTCAATGTCGGGACGACGCAACCAGATGACGGTATTTCGGTTTATTTGCCAGAGATGGATGTCAAAGCCCGATGTCAGGTTCCAACGATAAATCGACGATAAAGCATAAACTTTCGTTTAACGCGCAAAGTTAATATTGCAGAACATAATTTGCCATTAATATAACATTAATAACTTGGAATAGAGCATTGTTGCGCTCGCTTAAAAGTGCAGGACGTTTAATATTTTGTTGCCGCGAGATTACGGAAGCACATTCGCCATACATCATATACCGTGTACGTTATGCAGCCTTATGCAAAAAGAAAAAGATGATTTACGTAACGAAAATTTTGAAAAATATATCTGTTTTTTTTTCTTCTTTTCCGATGCGATATTAAGTATCGTGGCGTAGAGAATTATTGGCACCGCATATTGGCCTCACAGCCAAATTGGAGTCACGGTCGAGGTCTCGGCGGCATTATAACAATCTGTCAGCCGGCCTGGAAGCGCTCCAGGACAATAAGTCAGGGCATCGATCGTGGCGGGATACCATCATGACGATAAATATTACGAGATGATTATTATTGCCGCCGCGCGCGCGGTATCACTTGTGCTGTATATCGGATCGGCGCTCTGAAATTCTCTCCGCCGGCATAGCCGCAGCGCTCGGTATCGGCGCGGATCGATTGTCGGCGAATCGTGCACCTCAATTGCAGGACGCCGATTGTAACAATCGCGGAAATTGTGTCGCAAATTCCCTTTGTCGCGTTCGCGAGACCGCCATGCCAAATGTGGCCAAATGCATTTTCACGAGACTCTGTGACGTTCCCGGGGTTTACGGGATTACAACTTGCGCGCGCCCACGATTTGGTAATTCATCGATAGTTGACGGCGGTCCCGAGAGATCATCTCATCATTAACGGAGCGGGGCTGTTTCTCGCGAGCGGATTACAACGTGATAATTCGTGAATTGTAAACGTACGGTGACAAATTTATTCACGGTAGCAGATTTTAATTTAGAGAGCGATAAGCGCGACGTTTTAGCGAACGGTATAAGTAACCAATCGTTACGTTTCTCTTTCGTATCGCTAAAATAAAAATCCGCAGCTTTTTTTTTTGCTTACATACTCACACCCTCTCGGTTTCTCTTTCGGCGCATCCGTCTTCTCCACGTTCGCCTTTTTCCCTCGCGCAGATCTCGGTTATTGGTAGCGTGCCGGTATCTCGGCGCAAGCTGCACCGCCGTCCGTCTCGTCGCGGGTAGAAGGAGAGAGGTTGATATACAGCATAAAACCGCGAGAAAAATACTATCTTCATTGTCTAAATGGCTGCCGATAAAGCAGCCCGAGTTTACTGCGCGCGAGATTGTATTTATCATCCGGCAATGCCAGCGAGCAACGCGCGCGTTATATGCTTTGCCACCCAGTTATCTAAGATGCGTTTGTCTATCCGCCGAGAAAAATGGATCGCGTCGTTGCGAGCTGCTGAAACCGAGGAAGGGGGAAAAAAAAGAGAATAATATTGCGCAACCGTATACATTCGGGGTGCCTCGTGAATCCTCGCCAGCCGTATATGTACGACCGATACGACCGGTGGAAACGTGGCGGTCTCGTAAAATCGCCGAGGAGGTATATAATCGTTATTTCAAATCGTGCTCGCTTTTATTGGACGTTTATTGGACCAGGCTTTCGAGGAGTTACGTAAGAGGAGAGAGAGAGAGAGAGACCGGAGGGGTCTGGTTTGAAATTCGAAAATCGTTGAATACGTTTCCCGTCGCTCGAGGGTGAAATTGGTCTTCGGTTAAATTGTGCCTTTTCGTAGATCTCCTTATCGGCGGCGCCAAAAGTGCCAAAGAGAATACGCGCGAGCTTAATGCAATATTAAACAGTTAACCGCGTGCGGGGGATAAAGGGGCGGGAGGTGAAAAGGAGTGAGAGCGCGTAAGTACGGGTCCACTTTCCATCCTTCACGACGGAAGGAGTGCGGTCACGTGTCCGTGGGAAATTCCGAGCACGACCTTCCCACGTAGGAAGGATCTAAGAAGGGTCGTCGGACCGATCCTCTCGCGAGCACGATCCCGCGCAGCGTTGTTGAACCTTTCATTCCACGTACGAGGAATAGATCTGCAAGCCTTGTTAAATCATGATTTGTCGGGGGTAATTCGATTCGTGCCCGAGATTTGGCGCGGTACGTGGCGACGAGATTCACTTTCGGCGATTCGGGCCCGCGCGCGATTCGATTTATGTCGCCGTGTCTATATTCCGCACACGGCCTCAGCGGCTAATGACGGGATGACAACATTTACGTAATCAGGCCGCACCGTTATGACGCTGGCCGCGCTCAACGTTGCTCGCTGCGCAACTCGTCCACTAATATTGACTTTCAATTAATACACCCGCCGTAGGCCGAACGAAACTTAAAACCGTGGCCGTGTCTCGATTCATTCATGAAAGGTCAATTGTATATATTTTTCATGCGCATCAGGTTTTACGTGGAAATAATATGCATGAAACTGATCGAAATTGCGAATTATTGTCAATCTGATCAGGTGTGCTCGGAATACACACATTTTGCCGTGAAGAATCGCAGTATGCGATGAGAATAATGCAGGCGGCTGATCTCGAAATGTGACTCTCGATTCGAATGATATTATTATCTTGCCCCGCATTTCTATACCCCGTTAGAAGTGACACACCTGCGCGTAACACGCGAATGCACCTAGAAGATCGTGCGACGCGTTGATCTGCCGCTTGCAAGCATAATATGGTCTCTTCATCATTCTTTTAACGTATTCCATGCTCGTCGCGACGTATAGGCCGCGAGGGGGTGACACGGTTGTCGTCGAGCCTTTGGGGAAACTACGAGGTCACGAACCGAGAGCAATGCTATCGTGACGCCCGCACACGGTGTTTCTACCAGGACTTCTCTTCTCTTCTCTCACCTAACACACGCGAGGTTCAGCACGTACGTATATCTCTTCCCGCGTCTCTCGGTCGTCTCTTCTCGTCCTTACACTTATCCTGCTCTCTTCTCATCTCCCGACCGTCTGCGCGACCTTCTCTATCCATCATAGCACCTTCTCGCCCCCTTCTCTGCCCTCCTCTCTCTCTCTTTCTGGCAGAGAGCTCAGACCAAAGAGACGGAGTCACGTCTCCAGACCGGAGTTGCTCTAATTAAATTACTTAAGCGTACGTGTATCTAGGGATGGTTTTGGGTCGGATGCTTCTACGTACAACTGCATGCCGCGCGAGAGAGCGACGTCTTAGTGCTCGGAGCGTTTTGCTTGGCCTTCAGGAGCCGATCCCGTCGTCTGCCGTCGGTGTCTGTGTCGCTTTTTTCATATCTTCTTTGCTCTCACCACCAAGATCGAACATCATACCCGTCAGGGCTCGGCCGCATCTCCGCATG
Source organism: Temnothorax curvispinosus (assembly GCF_003070985.1). Lineage (NCBI taxonomy): Eukaryota > Metazoa > Arthropoda > Insecta > Hymenoptera > Formicidae > Temnothorax > Temnothorax curvispinosus. The sequence continues at coordinate 405,654 of NW_020227658.1, forward strand.
TACGCGCCGAGAATGATATTGCACGTGCTCCAAGTTTCGTGCGGAAACAAAATGCTCCCCCTTGTTGCTCTCGTAATCTTATTAAATGTTACGAAATAGACGAATGGAGAGCAAAGATGTTATTAAATTGTACATGCATGTAATTAGCGTGAGAAATTGGGTATTTAAATATTTTTTAATAAAAATTTGATTTAACTTATATAAAAAATTTTATGCTACGTTTAGCAAGATTCTGCTGATCGCGTTTAAAAATAATACGTCTCGTCACACGCAATGGATCCAAGATAGCTATTTAAAGATAGTATCACGGCGAGTTCTATTGTAACTGGCTTTTTCCTTCTACTTCGATAGAGCATTGTCATCACCGACAGCTGGAAAGTTACCAAAGTACTATTCTTGTAGTTTTCTCCACCTTTTTTTTCGCCAGATATCATCAAAGGATCTGTCACTCTCCATTATTAGACCAGCGAGCGAACAGTAAAAGCATGAGACACTAAAGCCATATTATGTGGAGGATATTGTTCACTCGATAGCAAGAGGTCAAAGGGAAAAGAAGACAAGAGAAGGATTTCTTTTTTTTTCTTTTAACGAAACCGTGCAACATGAACGAACGAATGAGAATAAATTTTAAATAGAAGTATGGTATTTAAAAAGTTAAAATTTGTATAAAATAGACATTTGTTTCTGATTGCGAAGATATTTAATATTTAGTGCTTTGATAGCCAATAAAGAAAAAAAAAGAAATGGAATCGTTTAGTTAATGTTTAATGATTGACATAGAAGCAAACGTCTCGTTTATTGAATTTTAATAGAGTTCTAGGAAGTCATATATATAAAATTGGTGTCATCTCATTCACGATTCAGTTTAACGTAAGAATAGTTTAAGCTGATATTCGAGGAAAAATACAGAAAAAATTTTTTTTGCCGTTCGATACATGTTTTCATTCCTTTTTCGCATAAACACATGCATATACTATCAGCTGAGTCGCATATTGAGGACGTGCAATGTTACTCTGCTTCAATTTTCCCGAAGTATCCCGGGACAGCGGGGGAAACACTTAGCATTTGTTATCCGAGGTAATGGCCTCTCGGACGAGACAATCGCTAAAGGGTGGCTCGGGACATCGACGGCTCCGCGAAAAGAGGCCAACTTTGTCCCGCGTCGACGTACTGCCATTCTGTAAGCGCGCGTCGTCCATAAATTTCGCCGCCGTTCTCACGGCGCGCATACATCAACCGATATAGCACCGCAAATAAAGCGGCGTTGAAGGGTGTTTCTCCACAATTCGCGGGTACAAAAACAAATTTTACCACTTAACTATGTTAACATTTGTATCGCTCTCTGTGTTATTTAAAATATCTTTTAGTCTTCCGAAATGCGAATGAAGGATGTCGAGATGCAGCATTTAATAAAAGAGAAATACAGAATTTCACTATGTTTTATAATAAATTAAATTCTTATAATTAAATTTTAAGATAAAAATCAGATTTTTATAATAATATTTAATAATTACTAGGTATTAATTTGCACCATTAGTTTGTATATTATTGTCGGTAAAATTTATACGGTTTTCGATTTTTTGATAAATGTATTATACTTTTACTTTATGAAAAATTATCGAATAGAATTTTTGTCACAATAATATACAAAAAATGACTTCGATTGGTGATTGCAATCAGTTCAAGAAACCTTAAATGGAAGCCTGAAGACAGGAAAATGAGTGGTTGAAAAGGTGAAGAGGATAATTCGGAAGCGGAACGTATTTACCGTTAAATTTACGCAAGCTCCCATTCGGTTAATTCGGCGCGTCCGAGCAGAAACCTTATTAACACCGTGAATCGTTTCCACATAATCAGAAGTTAGGCAACAGTAAACGCGATTACCGCAACCGGAAGGCTAGAGCGATAAAGTTAGAAAACATTGCGCGAGTGACTGACAGAGGATAATGAGCTTTCGCAGAAATTTTTACCAATTACAACGTCGGGAGTCGCGAGGCTCGTGCAAAACGCCGGATCCGTCGACCGGCGAGTCGCGCCGCGATGCCGATCGACGACATAGTGTATCATCGAGTTTGCCGGATCGAGGGAGAGCGCGGAAAAAAACGGATAATTCTCGTCAGAAGTAGCCATTAACTTCGTGAATGAGAAATTGGCTCGGGGCAACGTCGTAATGTCTCGCGACCGAGAGCGAACGAAGAGCCGGTGTTGGCTGCCTCTGCCGCGAGCGTGCAGCCAATTACCGGTGCCCGGGCATGAAATAACTGCATTATCTCTGTGGAAGCGGCTGCCACTACCGCCTTCACGACCACCACCCTCTCTTACCAACCTACATCGACCTACGCCCTGCCCTGCCGCTTTTGCCCGTTTACCGCCTGCCTACCTGTGCCAACTTGGTTCACCCTTTTCCGTTCGCGAACCGCCGAAAATTATGTTGCCTGAAATTTCGATAAAACGGGATTCGGTTCGAGTCGGCATTAGATTGAATTTGTCGAGTTATAGTACTCCAGGACGGAAAGAAACTTTTCGGACTGGGGAACGGGCTTGCCCGGGATTCGAAATGACCCACGTTTACCGTGCAGTCTGGTGACTCCCTCATCCTTTTAGTTTGCTATCTCTCTCTCTCTCTTTCTCTCTCACCCTTTTTAACATAGCCATCCTCTCTTTTTCCTTCTATCTCGTTTTCACCCACACATTTTCCTGTGCCGATTCGTGTGCCTGCCCGCCGTTCGTTGCCACCGAACTGAATCGGGTCGCCCAAACCCCGACGGGATTTCGAGCTATACTGTATACGCTGCGCGGTCTCTCCCTTTGCTCCTGTCGCGATCTTGGGCAACGAAGTTCGCGTGAAGCGAAGGGAAAAGAACGAAACGTGGGGAGGGGGGGCAAGCAATACCTAAGGTGCTTGCGAATACGTGAGCATCAAAGTTTCCGGCGCCTAAAGGCAACGGTGATGTCCGACGTCGTATTAGATCCGCCCAAATCAGAGATATTTCCCAAGGCGGCGGGGGTGTGTGACTGCCCTTTGCGATTGATTTATTTTGACACCTGGACTCGATTTGAAACCAATCATGTAGGATGCGCGATTGAGTCATCACGAACACAGTCGCGAGGGAATTATTCGGAGACCACAAATCTTCCTCGAAGTGGGTACGAAGCGTGTACTCTGTAATGTTACAGGATGCAGGCATAGTTGTCGCGAAGTTACAGGGTAAAGGCATACAAATGACTATGTTCTATGGTTAGCTACGTGCCATAGTTATTTCGGGACAAGGGCGTATTTACCGTGCGTATGTAGCCACGTCGTCATAGCGAAATTCAGGACAGCTATGGAGATGGAACAAACGGGTTTGCAAGATTGCGTCGTGCGATTACTGTCATGCAAGTTTCTCGTATCGTTACCTTCCAAATCGGATGTCCGGGAACGGCGCGACGTTGGGAGGCGATATCGATGGCGTTTAATGTCATCATCGGCGGCAACATCCACGAACGACGGAAGACCGACGTGCTGCTGTGCGACGGAGGGAAGAGCGAAACGCATTCCGCGCTCGTAAGCGATGTCAAATAACTTTCGAAGGGAGCAAAGGAACGAACGGACGGTTAGGAATGGAGGAAAGTAAATAAAAGGCCATTCCGATTGGGCGATCAATTACATCGGGCCTGCATTATTCATGGGGGGGGTTGGGTGCAGGCCGCAGAAAGCTCTATCTCTTCTCTCTTCCTCCCTCGACAAGCAACGGAATCAGACCATAGACCGGCTGAAGGAGAGTGAGGAGGAGAGCCTGGGAGGTTGAGACGGAAGTGAAAAGAGAGAGAGAGAGAGAGAGAGAGAGAGAGAAAGCGCGTGTATTTGCATCGACAATCACAACCACGGCTATCACTCTGGGGCTTCTACTTCGAGCAGTTACAGGTTTATTCCGAATAATTTGAAAAATTAACCGACGACGGACGATCAAATCGTGGATCCGAATCCATGGCGTATCGTCATCTGCAAAATCGCGCGCCTCGAATACTCGATAACATCTCAAGTGGAATCCGATGTTTCCGGAGTTTCTCCTAAACTTCGCAGCGTTTCGATATTCGCATTCAAGAGTGCCTGAGAACTCGCAGATTCATACAGTTATGCTAAATAGACTTGTCTCGTTGTCCACTTCAGATATAAATATATAGCAAATTAATAAACAAGATAATTTTTATATTAATTACTTGTGACTGTAAATTGGACTCGTCGCGGATCGCGCTCACAAATCTTGATGTTATTTATAGAACGCTATTTGTCCCTGGCCTAAATCTCTCGTGGTTCTACTAATCTACTCCATGGAAACTGGCATTAAATATCCAAGCTATTAAATATGGCTCGGGTGAAGTCACGCGGTTGATTGTATATATTTACAAAATATATAAGCAATTGCGAAACCTGGTTTGGCGTTATTAAGCGGCAGGCTCGGCCGAGATTACTTTTTAGTGGCGATTTGGCAGCGGATAATATCCCGTTATAAAAATACAGACGGTTTAATTCCCCGTGCCATGTCCGGTATATAATACATAGTTACGACGTCTTCGATATTATTCATCCCAGTTATTGAGCTCACCGCTGTATTCTCGCTTCTCTTCATCCCCGTCTCTCTCTCTCTCTCTTTCTCCTCTCCTCTCCCGGTGCCGGAGCTCGCGCGGATATTGTTCGTTGTCGATATTGGAATTCCGCGTTCTATCCCGGCTGGTTCGCTTTATATAACGTTCAAATAAGGAAATTATAGTTCGCCCCATCACTTCAAAGAGAGGAAGGAAGTGTTTCCTTAAGAATTTCAAACGTTAGACGTGAAATCTCGGTATCGGCAGGAAGCAATTAATGAAAAGATACCGTAATTTGCGACGATTGAGACGAGGTGTGTCAATGAGTGATATCAAATTAGAAACATTTCGAAAAATTCGGTGAATTATGCTTTCACTTTCGGGTATATATGGTATTGATTGCAATATAAATATATTTTATATTTCCTCCGAAATGAATATAACGAAATAACGTACATACGCTGGTGCACAAGACTCCTCATGGAAATCTTTATGGTTGAGCGCATCCTTGACTTGACGGGCGAATCGCCATTTCGTCGCGAACTTTCAGTATATCATCTGGTAATCAAAGTGATCCCGACCTCTCTTTCCTCTGGAGCAGGGACTATATAAAGTATATCAAAGCGGCGGTTTGGTCACGATTTCAACCATTTCTCCGTATCTGTCCCTGTCTCGCTCTGACCCTCATTTCCCTCTTTCTCTCGATGGCTCTTTATCCAGCACACTCTTCCCTTTCTCCTCTACCCCGTTTTTCCATCTCTCTCTTTCTCTCGCCTCTCTCTCTGTTTCTCTTTCTCTCTTTTTCTATCTATCTCTCTCTTTCCCTTCCTCTTTCCCCACGTTATTACGTTTCTCCACGTCTTTGAAGGCGCCGTCGAGCAGAAATTATGAGTCCCTGTACACTACGGGTTCGCTCGACTACTTTCTGCTCGAATTAAGCACGGGCAAAGGACCGACCGGACGGACGGTCGAATGCAAATGTAAAAGCAAGCTCGAAGGCTGCCGGGCGACGCTCGGTTAACCCCGTCGTCGGTTGGGGAGAGATCACCGGAGTTACCGCTTCTTGTCTTCGGTAGGACCTCGCTGTACCAACGACTTCTGAGATTTCTCTTTCAGCCACGTAGGCGAATATACTTTAAATCGAACGCAATTTGTTGATTCATCACTTTTATTCCAAATCCACTGCAATTGATAAAGAAATTGTATACATATATCCGTAAACTACTCACCGGATGGGCAAAATTTATGCCGGTTAAGGTCCATTCCCTCGGCGAGCACGCAAATTTCTTTAATTTCATCCGGTGGACAGACGGATTTCGTCCGCGTCGTTATAGCGCGGGTATCCGCAGGTCTCGAGAACGACTCGATTCGGGGCGGCGCGCCTCGCCGCAGCGGCGTCGTCGATGCGACGAGGCGTGGCGGGGTTAGTTTAGTTGGAAACATGCCTGGGCGAGCATAGCAAACACGCGCAACTGACACCGGAGGGACGGTCTCTCACAGAGGCGGAGGCGTATACCCTACGTGCATATATAGATAGAGACGTACATATGTACACAACATATATATATATGTACACACATGCGCGCGGGCGCGTATACTCGCATACACGTACACACGTGCGCGATCGTATGGGATGCGGGGATGGCCGGTGAGAAAGGGGGGGGGGTGGTGAGGGTCGTGATATCTCGGAGGCCGTGGAGACCGAAGTGGACAAACAGACGTGCCGACGTCCGCGGGGACTCCGAAAACACGGCGGCGGCGGCGGCGTCGCCGGCTCAGGCGGCGCCGTGAAACGAGAAATCCGCGTACACCCTCGGGCCAGGTTTTCGATTGTCCGGCCTGCGGGGGTCTTCGTCGAGAGGCAGGCACCGGGATATCGCGATGGAAATTGATCTGTCGGGACGGAAAGTACCGGAGGCGGCGCGCGGCGCACGGTCTCGTCCATGGAAATACGTCGCGCTACTCGGCATTAGAGTCCGCGATGGTATACCTGCGTTGGTGTACACGCGTTCGATTTGTATAAGTGCGCACGCTCGTACTCGTACAAAGGGAGTGATTTTAATCGTATCGCGGGAGAATATCGCGCAAAAACATTCTGCGAAAAAATCGCCCGGTGTACCGTCTGGCTCTCTTGCGCTTTCGCAGTAACAACGTCCGAATTTGAATGTACAGAGTTGAAAATTATACAGAACGCTTCGAAGAACCTCATCGTTCATTCCGCCTGACTTTTGAATATGCGTAAACGAATGATTTTTGTCATGCTCCTTTTGAAGAGATTTCAGTAAAAAGTAGTATTATTTCATAATTATATAATTGCAGCTCCATTATGGACAGATAGACGTAACTTTTGTGATTCATTTTATACATTACAGCATTAAATTTCTATTTTCTCAACGATAAATCACAAAAATGTATTTATAAAATGTTATATTTTTCATAATAATCGACACGATGCGATGTAGCGGGAAGCGTTCTTGATTTTGATATTTCTGTCCAATTCGGAGAATTGTTTTTTGCGTAGGTGTACGATTTTCTAGAATGTTGCATCTGAGTAACAGCAAATAAAAGAACGCGAATAACGTTTATTCAAGCCGCGATTGAAATGGCATTGCTGTGCGATGACAAAAGGAACGACAGTCGACATTTATCTACATTTACCATAAAAAAAAGATTATCAAATCGTTGCGCAATCGCAAAAAATTTGCGTCAGATAAAATTCTATTCCAGTTCTTTGAGTTTTCGTGTAGCTTCGCGTCGCTATTTCTGTCTCGATAAAACTCTTCGGTCGCCCGAAGTATCCCTCGAGTCTTTTAACGTCCTTAGTTCACCGCATCGGCGCTTTAAATCATGCACCGGCTATCAGGATTTCGGATTTCACCGGCTGTCGGATTTCGTTTACATTCGAATATACTGAAACCCCTTTAACCTCCGTCACCCGATCCGACCTGTAAATTATTTACCAACGGGTTGGACGAAGGTCCGATTCGAGAGATCGTAAACCGCCTGCTTAATCTCTCCCAAACATACGTAAGCGTACATAAAACCGACGATGAGCGACGATGCATCTGCCCGTCACCATCGGAGTCGAATTGCCGGAGTTGGGTTTATAATCGATCGTATACGTTTCTGTTACGTTACTACTTGTGCATCGCATTATTCTAACCCTTAATGCCGTGCTTCTCGTTGTTCGTATCACGCTCATGGACCACTCGATCGCGCGCCGGTGGGTACGCGTTATCCATGACCCGCGGAGCGAAGCGATAAACGGTGTGACCGAGCGCGTTTATGTCACTCCTTCCCAGCGATTTCGTGCGTTACGTGCCGCCACGATGCTAGGTGGGATCTTACTTTTATGTCGCGCGGTAGGGCTCACGTTTCACGGCGATCGGACGTATCAACGCATCTCCGAGGATGTCCGCTCCGCGCGTCCGTACCCTCTCCCACGAACTTCTCGGGAGGATGACTGTCCCTTCCGGAATGGCGAGGCCCTCGGGCGAGGATTTCACGTTGCAAATTGTCATTTACGCAGGACGTCCTGTCGGGCGGGTGTGTGCAAGTTCTTGATTGCGCGTGCATCCATTTCGACGTGGCGGCTGTAAAATGTTTACGGGAAGGTTCGCGGGATGTATATCCGCTAATTCGTCGACGCGGAGATACGCAATACGGCCAAGGTGGTTTACCCGTTAAAATGGCCGACTCGAATTACAACATCGATCGTGCGCGCGTGAGCTCTCTCATCTATTTAATTGTCGTCCACTTAATGGCGAGGAATATCGGCGCTTTGTGTGGAACTTTGGTGAGTAGTCCATCCAATCGCGCGATAGCGTTGAATCGGAACGGCACGATGGACGAGGAAGAATGCTCGTCGGTTTCGGTGTAACCGACGGATCAATAGAGGTGTATAGGTTTTGTAGACTGAATGGATGAATAAGCGTGTGTACATTTGCGATTACACGGCAACTAATTAATACACGTAGACGCTTGTATCCGGGTGCATTTATCGTACATTAATAACTACACGCGATATACATGCGTAATGGTTCTTCTCAATCAATAGCATTATTACCTGAATTGCGAGCATTCAGGCCGGTCCTAATTATCACTATGCACTCTCGATATTATATTCTATACAGCAATTATGCGCTCGTAACAGCGAATTGTATGAATCGGGCGTCGGGATCACAGAGGCGTCTATCGCCACGAACGAACGCATATATAAATTTTTTTTTTTTATAACCCAGCGCGGGGTGTTTTGTTGCCTGTGCAACCTATAATAAATAATTTATCACCGCATTGCGCAGCGTCGAACTCCGCGCTTGTCCGCGCGGAGGATTCCATTCATCGTATTCCATGTTCTGAATTCGGACGCACTTTGTACATTTTCTCATCTCCTCAGCGGAAAAAGGCCGGCGGCATTGCGCGGAATGCCGGAACCGAAACGCCCACCGAGTTCTCTCTCTCCGCCCGTGTAACGAGGAGTACGAGGAGGGCGTATCCTCTCTCGGAAAATATGTTCGCCGTGGGCTACTAGTTTTAATTAAATCCGCGCTTTCTACCGCCCGGGTATGCCGGGCGTATAACCAAGACGATTAACCGGCGTTTGCAGTGTCTCGACGTCCGCGTGACGCGTCGTCCGCCGCCACCACCACCGTCGCGCGCTTTAAACCGTCGCCGTCTCACCGGCACCTAAATGTCTACCTAAATCTTCGTCGCGGCTTTCCTAATTATTCCGTCGGGCGAAACCTTTTAGGCTGATGTAAACGGAATACCTCGCCCGATGCAACTTTCAAGCGCGTTGGGTTGTTTTCCCAGAATTCAACATGGTTATGCAAGAGGAAGCCGGACGCCAATTTCCGAGAATTCTAGGATTTCTAGTTTAATAATATATTAAAGAGAGAGTTACTCTTGTATCTTACATTTCGTATAACATTTATTACGTAACGGATTTTTATTATATTTACAAACATTTTATTAATATCTTTTCCGCAAAATAAAAAAATGAGATATGGCATCATGATATCTTTCTAATTCTTTGTTTCTCGTTCGTATATTTTGAGATTATAGATGCATAATTACGCGTGCCAACGTTATTCTATCACACATCGTACGATACATCCGCGTCTTTTATCCTCAGCATCCTGCCAAGAGAACCGCGTGTATCGTGCCGCGGCAGCAGTTTCCTTATTTAGCGTGAAAACCCGTAGTCATCCGAGCTCACGGTTGAGCGGTTACCGTTCGGTTCTACGGTATCTCACGGCGCGACTCTGCGTTGTGTCGTCTTTCGCTGGAAATACATCCGCTTTGCCGTGGTTTAAGATAGGTCGGAGGTCTCTCAGGGCGGAGGTCTCCCGAATAGAGTTATCCAAGGATGCACGGGGGTGCAACAAGCAGTTACCTGTTGTGTACCCACATATATCCACCGCATGTTCAACGAGCAAATTTCTAGGTACAGTCCAGCCGAGACACGGTCCGGTAAGCTTGTGTAATGTTTGCCGGATGAGCGGCTTACATCGGCATTTGCTTCTCCCTCCTTCGCGACAAATCTGTTTCTCGTCGGTTCCGCACGGTTTCGACGCTGCTCGGTTACTTCCGCTTCTCCCCCGTGTGTCTCGACCAGAGGCAGGTAGTTTCCTCTTACGGTTACCTTCTCGTAAACGTTTTATCGTGAACCGCTAAAATAGAGGATGGCTCGTATATTGGCTAGCACGGCCGGCCGTCAATCTTCGTCCGGTTTCGCACAAATTCGCCCTCGAGTATACTCATGCTCGAACATACTTGAACCTGCTTTGAGATCATCCGCAGCGCATACGGTAGCGAGAAGATTAATACCCCACGATAAGTAGGTGAAAGCTCTCCGATTTCGGTCTCGTGGTTAGGATGGTTAACAACTTGCCCGGAACTTACGTGCGCGTAGTCTATCCTGGTAGAAATTTACTGGACTTTGATGGGACGTTATTCAAGTGGAACGAGAATTTTAAATTACATTTCAAACATGATACAAAGAGTCAATTACTGTTCAATTACTCACACACGATGACGCAAATTTTACAAGCTGTATATAAGAAGGTCGAGCCTCGGATCAATCCGTTGGGATAACCGATTGCTCAATGGCTCGAAAACGTAATATTCCACCGCCGTTCCTCGCCGGCTTGTTACGAGACACGCGAGGGTTTCTCTGTGAAATTTCAACATCGTTCGAGGGGGGTCGCGGCGTCGTCGCACCGGCGACGACGTCGGTATGTTCTACAAACGGAGGAATAACAACCGACGCGGCGGAAAGGGAATAGGGTATACAGTCGGTGGCACGTTCGCCTTAAAAATTACAGGCAATATTTCAGACGCGGTAATACGCGGAGTTTAACTACACCCACCAAATAACAAGAGCAAGACGAATGAAGTACTTTGCCTTACATAATTCATCCCGAAGTTTCCGCCCGCCCTCCCGGCAGAGCGTATTCGCTATGCACCGCCAGACTGCCTAATCATATACGCGTTGAATGTTAAATGTCCACGTCCCTCGCGTCGTTGCAGCCGCCGAGACTATAACGTCGAACGTCTTAGCGGCCTGTGTTACGCTAAACGCGATCGATCCTTGCGAATTCATTACCGTTAGGCAGTAAATGGATGAGCGACTTTAATTGCCTTCGTTATACGACGGCGCATATTATCTTGAAAAAAGCTAATGAGCTTTATAATTCTGCGATCGCGCTCGTCTCGGAAGATATACATAAGTATATGTTTAAACGCGCATCACAGTCGAAGACGGTGAACGCGATCGAAGCGCCCGAATCAGTGAAAATAATTCGAGTAGGTGCTCTTCTTCCGCAACGCCACAGGCTACGAGGGAGTAAGTAATGGCTTCTGTCGTGGGTGTTTAAGCGGCGGCGTTTCGTGGCCAAGATTGGAGGTGGCTCACCCTCCACCGGGTACAAACTATTGCATCGCATCGTCCGCCTCGGGATGTCCGATCGAGTTATCGTCTCCGTATCTCCCTCTCCTCTCTTCCACCCTCTCGTGACCCTCTTCGCTCCACCTCCGTTTTGCGAATGGTACCCCCAGGCTACAAACCACCCCTCGCTCACAGTCAGTCGTTCTCATTCTCGAGCCGATCTACGCTTCCTCGCTACTCGCTATACGCTCTTATCCGGCCTTCTCCTTCACCAAACCAACCAGCCCCTCTCGGGCGTAACACACAGAGAGCCCCATCCGGTATCAGAATAATTCGCATTTATTTGTCGTACGTCCCGCGACGCCGTCGTTCCGAGTCGCCGTAATGAAATGTCGTCGAATGCAATAAGATACAGCCGGATTCTTATTCCGCTGGAATAAGACTTTTATTATGTTGCCTCGTGGACCTCGCTAAAATCACGATTGTACCCACTTTTCTTCTTTGAGGAGAGCACCGCAGAGTATTCTACTCGCGCATCCACTCGCACACGGAGGAAAGCTCGGGGAAACGGGATAAGTTTTCGTTGATGTACGGAAAATTGCGTTCCGGATTATGCATAAATCGCCATTTCCTCTGTCCGTATTACGTGTCACTTTTGTAAATCACGGGATTTATGTTTCACGAGAGCGAAGAGACCCCCGTTCGACTTTGACAAACGATTACGCCATTATGCCTGACAGCTCCACTACCGTAAACAGAATGAAAAATATCGCGAGTTATATACGCGCAGCGTATTTGCTAACTTTTAAACTTTTCCCGTATCTTTGAAAGAGTTTATCCTTATAACGCGATTATATAAATACGTACTTCGCGAGACAGTTTATTAGCTTGTTAAGCTTAAATCTCAAACGTCATAATTCCTATTTCCATTATATCCTCAAAGATCACGGAATTTAGAGATAAATATAAAATCTCTCTTTCGGAATCTTGCGAAAAAGAAAAGATTCTCTGACATCTAACATCGACACTATTTTTGTATTGCTCTTACCCATCTTACGCTTTCAGGTACCATAAATATGAAGTAGCTTCGTGACATATGACTCACCTGGAAAGAAAAAGAGGAACGTTATTGAGAAAAATGAACCAATAGAATATATTGCACATCTAATACTTAGTATTAATAATATATACGTTGAGGCCGCGCATTCGTACACTTTAATGATGCAGCAGCAGTGAAAGTTCCTATGAATTAATGATCGGTGAACGTATTGCTTCGCAAAATGTTACTGACAGAATCGATCTGCAGATTAAATTTTCATTTACCGTAACGCCCCATGCCTTTGCGCGGTAGCGGTATAAATTCGGTGCAGTTCGGCTGGCACGCTTGGGTTCATTAAAGCAATCCAGCTCGCGTTTAATCCCCGTGAACCCGCCAAAATCATGTTCGATAAACATTACCGCAACACAGCGGTTTTCTTTGGCGGCGGAGTTAAGATAGTCGGGGGGAGGTGTAGATAGGTGAAACGCGCGTGCGAGCGCGTCGCGTCGTGACGAGAATTTTGCTTGACAAACAACCTACGATCCACGAAGATTGCTCGCCGCGATCGGCCAATGATTAAAGCACGCTCTCGTCACTCGTGAGGAACGAAAATTTAAAGCCGAAAATATGTCACGCCAGCACGAACGTGCCCTAGAAGATTGACGCTAATCCCGCACGTTTTGCCAAAAGCTCGTCTCCCACGTTGGGCTTAGCGAAGTGGGGGTGCGTGTACACGCGTCATAAAACATACTACAAAAAATATATATGCATAGTGTCTACCGAGCATTACTTTAACCCAGCTCCTGGAGAAAAATTAGAATTAAAAATCCTAATATGAAAGTGATCGAGATCGTGATAGTTTTTCGAATTATAAGTGATTTATAATTCAAAAGTTAGCTGATATCACGGAGAATTTAAAATAATTATGCTTAAATACGTACCGATCTGTTCGGTAGTATTTTTTGTTACCTGTATTATTTTTCTATTTAAGATAATGTCGATTTTTATTGCTCAGTTGACTTTATCCTTGGATTTCTTATGTAAAAATATGATGTACACTGTAGTAATCAGCTGATACATTGACAATTTAATTATTAATGATGGATTTTAACATGTTACATACAAATTATTTTATTTCTTTTGATGAAGATTAAGCGATTGATTAATTTACTTAAAACAAATTATTAAAAAGAAATAATTTAAAATCTAAAATTGAAGAATATATAAAATTTATCTCTGTTTCGTGATTGAAAAATATATAAATAAATTATATAATTTATTATTATATTTTTTGTTAAAAATTTTTGCTGAGGAGAGAGCAAAATTGTGGATTTTAATGAACCCAAAAAGAAAGAGAACGAGTCGCTATGTTCTGCGGTTTTTAATTTTATTTTTTTGCTTTATTAAAATTATACAATTTTATGATACTAATATTATATACATTTTATTCTCCAAACGAACTAAATTTTGTTTTATTTATTGATGTTAATTTGAATTGCTGGGAACCAAAATATTCGGCATTTATGTTATAGTAACGTTAAATAACAGCAAATATATAAAATAATATAGTAACATTTCGTAACGGTATTAATTTGGCCAATACGCGGCACTCGGCATTTGTTTTCTTTGTGCGCGCGGCGCACATAGTGTTGTGTGCACACACAAATTGTTACCTGACCATTCATGTGACGAAACTTGAGCGGGCGGTTAGTACCGTGAGACGCTCTGTATGTCGCATTAGCTCTCGAAACGTTGCGATAGGTACTGAAACGCGATTATTCCTTATGGACAATTAGCAACTACAAGTTCGCGCGATCGATTAACATACCATAAGCGTATTGAGACAACTGTTCGACGCGCGATCTATTCATGGAAAATGCGAATCTAGACACGGTAGGGAATAAGAATTACAAATTATAAATTATATTTCGTAATGGCCCACCTCGCTCTTGTTGTCTGATACAACTGGCAATTGATTAACATTGAAATAATTTATATAAAGATTTCGCGGAAAATATTTATTAAACGTCATTTTATTTTATTCCAAAAGTCAACCTAATAAATAGCAAATAATAATGATTAAACAAATTATGAAAGATTAGGATAAAATTGTTATAGAAGATAAATTAGTAATCAATTTTTATCGAATTATATACAATATTACGTGAATTATATACAGTGATTGTAAGATATTTTATGATTCATATGCTATATTTGTGATACGCATATATTGAAAAAATCCGGATATTGTTTTCTCTCTCTTGCGTCATTTCATATAATACATATTTAACCATGAAAAAATACAGGGAAGAATGCAGACCTTGACTGTTATTAAAGAAATATTTGGGAAGAGAAAAAAAGAAAAGAAAAGAACAAAAATTTAAATATTAATCATTTTCCTCCGCGTTTTATAATTTTTTTATTTCATATAAATACAACATATATAAAAATTTTCCTTCGATTTTCTTGGTCCATGAGATGTGAACACTGTGAAAGAACTTTAATAAAAGCTTTATGTTCTCAAAAATGCCAGTACTTGTCTTATTTTCTTTTCTTTTCTTCTTGATTTTTATCCTTTATCTAAGCAGTAATCTCGTAAATTTAATAATATTAAAATTTTCCAAATAACTTTATTACTACATCATACCTCTATAGTGTTCTTAAATTACATTTTTTGAAAATAAACTTATGAAGTGTTTGATAAAAAATAAAGCAACGGTAAAAATAACTTCTTTGGAAACAAATTCTCTTTTATGAAAATTATTAACTATTAAAGGATAAAATTTAAACTAATGCATGAGTTAAATAACATATCGTTATTTTTAACTATCATGTGTGTCGAAATTTATTATTTTGATACACAAA
Organism: Temnothorax curvispinosus; assembly: GCF_003070985.1. Taxonomy (NCBI): domain Eukaryota; kingdom Metazoa; phylum Arthropoda; class Insecta; order Hymenoptera; family Formicidae; genus Temnothorax; species Temnothorax curvispinosus. Next base: position 421,016 of record NW_020227658.1, read on the forward strand.
ACAGTATTATGTTGCTCCATTGGTTTAGTTAAATTAATATTGTTTTAATTAAATTAACGATATATTGAGGAGCAGTGGCAACGTATATAAGAATGGTTGAATGATTCATATTAATATTACGAATTTGACACGGTGTACTTTTTACCAATTATATTTATAGTAATTTATACAACTTATAATTTGTATTATATTGCATAAGACGTGTCAGTAAGTGAGACAAATTGACATCATTTACTGTCAATGATCACAATTTGATAATTTATTATCAACGTATCGATAATAATAATAAACTCTGTTTAATAAGCTTTGTATATGTATATGCATTTTTATATACATAACATACATCGCATAGATATTAATAAAATAATAATGGACTTTTGTTTTGTTCTTAACAAGAGCATCGCCGCAAACAAGATGAAAGTATAAAATGAGACTTTGGAAGTAGAAGCTAGAGAAGTTCTTATTGTTTATGATAAGCGTGAAATATTATTTTCGTACTTCGCGTAGAGCGTTCTCAATTAAGCTACTTGTTCTCGATTAAGTAGCCGCCTGTATATTATATCGGCGATCGTTACGAAAAGTTTTGTTTATTAAGAAAAAACTGGGAAAAAAGGCTGCTTAAAATTATCTTTTGTTCTTCCTGATCTACTTAAAAATAAATATCGGACTCGAGCTTAACGAGAGGAGTATATCGCGCTGGATCGGTAGAAGAGAGGCGGAGGAACAAGAAAGCGGGAGGGCGTAATCCTTCGGTTCGACAGTCTCGGAAGCTGGCCACAGACTTCTCCTTTCGTATTATATGGTTCTTTTACGGAACGAGCAGTCCGTTTCTGTGGATAAGAGAATCAAGCTGGTACCTACAACGGCACTGCAGAGAAAAGGTTAACGGCGCTTTAATTGGCCGGGCGCATCGCCCCGAGTTAGGAAACGGGAACTAATCCAACGTGAACCGGGCGAGCTTGACCAAGAAAATGCCCCATGGTCACTAACGTCAGGCACAGACGCGCAACCTCTCTACACCCCCGCATCCGACCCCTCCCCTCGTCTCTACGCGCTTTCCGTTTTTCCCATTGCTTTCACTGCGAACACCCAGCATATACAGACACGCTCGAGCGAAATTGTTTCTTCTGCTTTACGGTTTTAATAAATCTCCGCGAGGTAATTCGCGGTGGGTCGGGACGGACATTAAACTCACTTCCCTGAGTTCTGCTCATTCGATTCGCCCTCCTCCCCTTCGCGTCCTGGATCCCATACGATACGACCGGAGACCGATCCAGTAGGGATTAATGGTGAAGATTGAATGTTACAGGGTGTATACGAGTAACAAATACGCGCATAAACAGAATAGAGATAAATAATGCCCATCTCAAGACTTTGCGTAAGCTTTTTCTCAAGTATTAATTCTAGTACTCCTGAATAATACTGTGGCGATTATATCGTCACATATCTGACCGCCGAAATTATTCGAGAGACGTACAAATAAATAAAAAACAGGCGGAAAATACACGTAAAAACGATTATAAGAAACGTATGACTAGCGCAAATAACAAACTCAATATATAAATAATATACATTTGCGAAACGATCATTTTATTATAACCGATCTAGACTTGTCGAGAGGCTTCTCGAAAGGCACGGGGTTTTGAAAGAAGAGAGTCATTCTGCAACGAGCTGGAACGAAAAAGAGAGATTCGACTATCGGACTCGCTAGCGTACATGGTTCTTTATATTAATCTCACTGATTTTCCGCGAATCGCAATTTTTGTTAGCAAAAAAACTAAACACAACCAAAACGATAAATATTTCTATTGGATATGAGATTGATGTTAGCGCAACGAAGCGAAAATTCGGCTCCGATCGGCGGAGCGAACTTTAGCGTATAGTCGCAGTTACGCGGGATACGCAATGACGCGACAATTTTTTCGGAGGACATCGATATATATCTGTTCCGGTATGTACTTTGCTCTCCGGATCCCCCCGGCGCTTCTCGCACGAAAGTCGAATAAAGTAAAGCGGCGCTTGGCTGTCGGCCAAGCTCCGGATCTCCAGCCTCTCGCGTCGGTGAGGCGGATCCCGTGCGTTTCTCGCTGCGCGCAGCGTTACGAGCCATTGCACACGCCGAATCGTCTGTAGTGCCCGGTGCACGAAGCCAAGTCCGGCCCATCGTCGTCCAACCTACCTATCTACTCCTAATGTTGCGACATTACCCAGGGCGCGGAAGAAAAAGCGGTTGCACGGACGATAATTATTGGGGATCCAGTCCCCTTGTGTTTGGTAGAAACAGCAGGCCGGGGCTACCGCAACATAGTCGTGCGGGCTATTTTCTCCTCGCGAAGCATCTCGCGCAAACGAACGAATGCGGGAGACTGGCGAAATTGTTTACAATAAAGAGGACAATTTTCGGCGAATGCTCGGGACTGGAGATTATTGCGTTCGGGTGTATCTTATTTTTCTCACATGAGATCCCGGGGAGAATCTCGCGTACGTTTGCCGCGAGAGCGGCAGCTTACTGTTCCCTCGGGTGTCCCGTCTCACCGACGAGCACAATAAATACGGGCTATTTTAAATCTACATCCTGCGAAGGGTAGTAAATTGCGAAATAATTACACCGGGCCGCACACGCGTTTGCTCGGCTTCAGAAGGGTTTGTTACGCGTGGTAGGTTAGGCAGAGAAATACGTGGGGAATATACTTCATGATTTCAAGGGTACTGCAACGATTCGCTTTCCCTCGGGAGAGATGGTACTTCATATACCGCGAAAAAAAAAGAAATCTAACGCGAACCCATGTAACGTGTTGCGTTGGCCACGAGTACGAAAGGAGTTGTGTATTTACGTATCCGAAGAGCGCACTCGCATCGTTTTCATTCGTAATTGCTCGTATTGAAACGCTTTGCGTTTGTGTAAAAACTGGGATTCAAAAGAAGATGAACGGTTTAATGTAATGAAACTATTTCATGTTTGCCAATTTCAATATTAGCCAATTTGTTTTTCTTAAACCCAATGCAGATAATTTATAAAACTTCAGAGTCTATAACTTATTTTTAGCTTATAATTATCCTTATTTGGCTTTTTTTATTTATTATAAAAATATAATAGAATTAATCTATAATTTTTTCGATCTTATTGCCCTTCAATCTGTTAAATAAATTTAATTGATATCGTCGCGATACTTACACGTTATCTAAATTGAATAATAATGACTGACATAGATATTTGTCGTTACAATTTCCGTCTTATTTATGTTAATCATTTTGTTTTTGAAATTTTATCCTCCACTTTCGAAATAGTATAGAATCAAATATGTGAATGCATAAACTTATTACTCTCTCACATTATACGATCGAGAAAACAGTCACGCCCATTGATCCTCGCGAAACTTTGTGAAGACTTTGTTCGCGAACGAACTATTCAGCGAAATCTTGAAGCGAAACTTCCCGCGACGCATTTTCGGGGGCGAATCTGTTCTCCTCGAGACAAGGAGAACACGCGTGGGGAGATAACACATAGAAGAGAGAGAAAGGAAGAAAGAGAGAAAGAGAAAGAGAGTAGGAACGGAGAAGCAGAAGCTGGAGCACGCCTCTGCCGTACCTTTCAATTTGCGAGGCAATATTTTCGGCGTACGCCGGCTGAGCTCGGTGTTTTATAAGGTCGTTACCAAGGTTGCGCTAATCTTCACCCTAGCCACGAGCTTCTGGCAAAGTGCCCGCCAGGAAAATATTGTTCCGCCCGTCTTATCTGACTTGTATCTCGGTAGAGACCTCCGTACGAGTACGCGAAGAGCCCCCAACCCGGCGGCTGTGCTTGCATGTGTGGATGTAAACGCGGGAAATTTCATATTCTCAAAGTGAGGAATTTACTGTTGCGTCGGAAATCCGAGTGCGCGGAAATACCGCGGGGAGAAACAGGGCTCGGGGGAGGAGAGAGCGGCACAGAGCATGAGTACACCGTCGTTATTCCCCTCTCGCGAATGCATATTTGCATCCGTGTCACGCATCGAGACTCCAATGCCGACTTCATGTGGCGACTTGGCCGTCAACTCACGTCGTCGAAGCACAAATTAAACTCCCGTTTTTAGCTTAGAAAATGAGTGAGACCTCGGGTGAAGCAGCGACAAATTTTACTCGATATCGAAGAAACGATATTTCAACGTTCCGTAGCTATTTTTCAATGTACGCTTTAAGTGCGTTGCTACTAAAATCGCGTATCGAAATTTTAAGAGCGAAATTAGGATTGTCACGTGGCATGATCTGCCTCTTCGAGATTACTCTTCGTTTTTTTCCCTAATCAACAGAGCGTGTAACAATTACTTAAGGAATGGAAAAGGGCAAAAAGCTGCGGGTATTACGCCGCATTTGCGCTACATAGGCTGGGTCGGAACAATGAGGATTTTGAGGTTCGACGGGCCTCTCTTGTGCGTCTCTCGTGGCCTCTCGAATCAGTTATACGACCCATGAAAGAAGACTTTATCCCATTGGCAATTAGTTGCATCCATAATGAGATCCCGTAAAACTCGTAAATCCTAATGGGATTAAAGGGAGCCTCGATAATGTCAGAGTCTACCCATTCTCCGATACGATCTCAGAGATAAATGACTACCTTTTTTTTTTCCAGTCGAAATCGCTTTTTGTTATCCCGCAGGAAAATCCCACGCGCGATATTCGATGCTCGATAAATTTGGTATTTCCGCACGTGTAATGAAATTTCCGGGCCCCCGACGCTTGCTGATCGCGCACAGTTGGAAGCTTAATGATCGTGGACATCTCACAAACATCACGTACTCCGAAATACGCGAACGTGACCGCAACACCAAACGTGATCGCGATTTCCCCCTACGCGCGCTGGCTAACTCGAGGGAGCGACTTTAAGGGCGAGGGGGCGGGAAAAACGGAAGTGAGATTACCCCCGAATACAGTCGAACACAGTATAAAGACTAGTGGTCATCTTAGTATTACATTTCTACGAGAAAAATACGAGCGGATGAAACTTTTGTGTGACGCCCATGGAACAAATCCATGCCCTAGCTCTAACGAAATGATTTCCTCGAAATAACCATAATTACAATGCCAGGAAAAGAATTCTTTGAATCTGTCTTTTCCGCTGCTCGAGCCTCTCGAAGTCGCGTTCTTGCCTCGAGAAAAAGAAACGAGTGTCGGCGTTCCACCTTCACGCTCGTAAATGCAACCGCTGCCGTTAGCGCGGGGGATGGGGGGAGGAAAGTGCAGGATCTGTGAAAGTAGAGGCTATGATATCCAGCGCGCGCGGAAACTCGTTCCGAGCAAAGAGTAGGATTTACCGACGGGAATAAAGAATATTCCGGGTTCTTACGAGTCTGAAATGGGCGGCTAGACGTAAGGCCAATAAAGAAAATATGGCGCTTGCACGCGTTGAACGCATCTTCGACTGTCCCTTCTTTTCGTAGGGATACATCTCGAGATTTCAGCGAAAAGAACAATCGCTAAGTGCGTTACAGCTGAATTTATTTGTAGGGAGAGCTTTGCGTATTCGGAAATAAATTTCCGCGCGCGTGCAATATTCGCCATCCCCGCGTTGCAGTCTATCGTTATATCAACATCATCGCGTTAGAGTTTCGCGAGTCTATAGTGTAGTCGCGTATTTTTATTCATGCGCAATGAGAGTTTTCCGTAACGCGAATGCGAAATGATTACGTATTAAAATAGCGCGCGGCGGAGGGATGCGTGCTTCGCACGTGAAGTATTGCACCATGGCCTGGTACATACTTCTTCCGACGCTCCGCCACACACGTGCATCGCCGACTGCGTATAAATTATGCAAGACGTATGCTCAGATGGATGGCGAAGGTATTCTAGGTTGTCGACAAAGTTTAAGCATCCGCGTCTGCCTGGGCAAGGGAATGCCTCTGGCCGGGGTTAAGACTTCGAAAGCCAGCGGCACGCCCGCGGTCGACTTTTTGCACGGCTATTGCAACAGTTGGCCCCTTTAAGGCTATCCGAGAGCACACTCGACCACGACTGGCTCCTTTTAACGCTCCTTATAAGCGGTTCTCCGACTTGAAGCGGCCGGTCGTGTTAGTTCTTGAAATTCAACTAGCTAATCACGTACGCAGTTCCGGAGATACATCAATGTAGTCGAGTAAATTTCGTTGTACTGACTCGATATATGACATACGACATGATAATTATAAATTCATTTTATATTTGGATTCATACCGGATTCGCATGAAATAGTGTATTAATGCATATAAGATATATCGTTAAATTAGCTACTTGATAGTTTGAACGGTCGCATTTATATGATTTGCGTGAGAATGACTGTGATTTAGAACTCGTAACTCATGTTGCAGGAATGGCCGTTCCTGTTCGACCGTAACTACTTAACTAATAATCGATATTACATGCAACGTGTTATATGCATTCCTCCGAATCGCTAGATTGAATCTATGTGTAATTTTACGTGATTTTTTAATAGCCTGCAAGAAGATCCTATAGAAATCTAATCCAGATTTCTAGTTTCGGAAACTCATTGTGAAAATACATTGTGAAAGCAATGTGTTTGAATTTCCGAGAAATGTCATCTTAAAATTATCTGATTGTGAGTCAACAAGACTGAAGAAATGCGACGGTATATTTAGAGCACTAAATTATTTAGAGTATTTGAGAGATAACGGTCTTTAGAAATTGCAATTCATGAATTATTTTGAGAATATAATTAAATTATTTGATTAGAAGAACTTGGCATAGTTTTAATCTTTCAAACGTTTATGCATATTACAGTCGTCGAATTACGAATGTTTCAAATGGCGTGCTTAGAGCTTTCTCCCTCTTTCTCCAGTTTTCTCCGTTCATTGCTCTCTCTCTCTCTCTTTCTCTCTCGCTCAGTGGTGAGAGCTTGGCTCGGGACTAACCGACTCATTCATTGCCTAGTTTAGCAGCAGTTTGCCCTGAATATTCATAGCTGGCCTCATCTCGACGACCCGTGTAAATATCACTCGAAAAGTTCAACGGTTCCTTAGTTCTGGGCTGGCGGTAAGAGTCGTTCCGCGCGTGTATCTCTTGTTAATGCGCTATAAAATAGGTCGCGCGAAACATATGGAAGAGAATAATAACATTTTGAATCATTTGTCGTCGTACAGAAAAACGAATTTTTATTCAATGCGAGTTTATACCTCAACGGCTTGCCTGATAGCCCGATACGGAAAATCATCCAAAATTGTGCGACTTCGATAACGACGAAACGTGTCATCAGAGAACCGATAAACAAACCAGCCACGCGCTAAATTGCTAGCGGCAAATTGTGCTCCAAACTGTGTCCATACCTAGTAATCACGCGTGCAATCGTATCGGAAGTAATTACAATGTGCAACGCGATCGTAGGCATTTTTCCTGTGTAAAAAAAGCCGGGATACAGGACCAATGCGACAATTTCCGTTCGCGCCGCGGCGCGCGGCCGCGGCCACCGCCGTCGCGCCGTCGTGTCACTATTCGCCTTTTCACACTTTGGGCGCGTTTCTCTCTCCGACTCATTTGAGATGCACTGCCGCAAAGCGCGTAGCACGCGCGGCCAATGCGAATCCAATATCGGAAAACAATTTTTCTCGGGGAAGAATTTTAGCGCGGCTTTTCAAGACTTCGGACCTTACTGGCTCGTGCTGTGGCACCCCCGGACTGCGCCACCCTTTCTCCCTACCTTCGCCATCCTTTATTCTCTCTATCCTCTCCGAGCCGCCTGCATCCCCCGCGCTCTTGTTCTGCTTCTGTCGTGCCGGCCCATTTTCTCCGTACCACCTTTAAACCGTGCTCGTTTCTCGCAATAAAAGAGTGCCCGCGGTCTTTCGCCCGTGACTTACGGCCGTGCCGGTAATAACGATAAACGTTAATGTCGCTTTGTCATTGCGAGCGCAAGCTATCGGGGATTAATCGGTTCGTTAAATTCTTTTTTCTTTTCATCCGCGCCATTTGCATCGGCGTCGAAAGGTACGCTCCCTTTCTATCCGTTACGAATCTGAGCGTAACGAACTGGAGGCGGAGGTGCGCGTTTGTGTCGCACATATGAAAATATGAGGTGCGTTACCGCAAGGACATTTACTGGCAGCGCGATATTGCGACGCGAAAATTGCGTAGGGCTTTATTGAGATATAATTAATTAGCGTGTGAATCAAAGGGAACTAACGGGTATGAGAGGGTGAGCGGCGGCGGCGGCTCGAACGCGAAGCGTCTAGTTAGAACGGTCGCTGAAAGTTAGCCCGAGTTTCGTCTCGACGCAGGAAGCTGGCCATGAAGCACACTCGTTTATAACGGACCGGGGAAACAAAATTAAATTGTAATTGCACCACGTATACAATGGCGCGGACCATCTAGGTAAGCACCCTGCCGACGACAACTAATTACATTTAGGTACCTCACTTTTACCATGACGCGGAGTAATTGCCTCGGGTAGTCATAATGAAAAAGTATCGATTGTGCCCGCGTTACCCGCTCGCGAGGAGGAGGAGGAGGAGACCTGTACCTTTCGTCACCTGCGTTTAATGCACAACTCTTGCAGTCTTTTAGCAACTCTCGCGTTTTTTATGTCCTGCGGCGCGTATTACAAATTAACGACATCTGCGCCGTGCATTCGTAATGAACGTACTGAATATGCGAGAAAGCGTAAACGAGATAGTTGAGAGCGTTTATTTCCGCGTTTAATAATATTAACGAAACCATACCGTCTTTTTTTTTAAAGTTGATTCGCATAGTTAGTTGATCATCTTTAAGTTCTCACTGTTCTTGCTACGATAATATATGGCGAGAAGTTTTATCATTGGTTAAAAACTGTACACAAAAGACTGAAAGTATCAGATTGAATTTTGACGTGGTCGGTTATACAGTTTAGTTAAATTTTTTGTTGTCTGGCTTTGAAAAAAAATATTCTACATCTGATAGTCAAACAAATAACCATCCTTCGGCTCGCGTTTACTCCACCGGCCATCCAACAGCCATCCACCGGCCTGCGTTTAATCCATCAATTTTCCACCGACCATCCACCGGTCTGCGTTTACTCTACCCGTCATACAATTATATAATTAATAATATAAAAAAAAAACCTTCTAATAAATTTGATATTTTGATATGTTTGACTTAAGTTTATGTTTTATAATTTATTAATAAATATATATTTATAATGTTTTACGGTATATAGAGAGATATTTATTTACGGACTTTTATTACGAAATGCGTGCAACGACTAAATAATATCTTCTACCATGGGAGGAGCTATGTTTCTTCTCGCATCTCAAACCAGTTTCTAATTGTATTTATATAATTATGGTGTTTAATCGGTTAGTTTATACAACTTTGTAATTAGCGATCTTGTATCTTATTAAAATTCCTAGAATGATTAATAATTTTATACATTAGAAAGATCAGAAAGAAAGTGTAGAAATGTTGAAAACATTTTTATATAAGACGGAATGGATATTAAAAATTTGCGGGAATGAAAGGAAGAAAGTCCATGTTGAAACCCTTTCCGCGGGGCGGACGATGAGAGTAAAAACCGGTACTTAGCGAAGTTAACTAGAGTGCAGTGCCGTTTACGTATGCAGAAAATGGTGAAGTTGTCGGGTTCACTGGGAAATGGAAGGAGAGTGCAAGGAAAAGAGACTAGGGGTACGCGAAAGTCCGAGTGGAAAAGGGAAAAGTCGGGAAGAGATAGGAGGAAGGAGGAAGAGAGAGCAAGAGCGAGGGAAAAGCGCAGTTTAAGTGCTCGCTCGAGTGAGAAGACGTCGGTACAGAGACAAGGCGCTAATGAAATAGTCGGTTATGTTTTAAGTACTACTGCTTAATGTACATTCCACGTCGTTTCGCGGTAGCCGGCCGAAAGTTCCGGTTTAACTTGCCCCGGCTGCTTCTGCTCTGGCAATCGCGAAAATTCGAGCTCACGAGCGGGTCAAGGCAAGGTTATCACAGAAATCCTCGGGATTCCGCGTTTTTTTGCAAATATTTAAATTAGACACTTTAGAGATACACTTAATTGGAATTGGATCAGTGAATTCAGGATTATTTTTGCCTTTATCGTACGTCAACTTCACCGGATATAGGTAAACGTCGATGATTGTTGATCGGAGATGAATATACGAGTCTCGAGCGCGCTCGACTTTAATCGATTTTCGCTTAATCGCGTTACACCCATCTTTCCGTCATTTAACTTGCACACAAAGGAACGGATCGAATTAGTCCCATAAGGGCGTTAAACCACCGCGAAAAGTTATGAAGCGTAACACGAGGCTTAACTCGTGGCAGCTTAAAGGGTTAATAAGATATTTAGTTTACTAACATTCGGACGGAGCCAAGGGTTTATGCGAGGGCTAGTGAGAGCCACCCGTGGTCTAAGAGACTTAGAAGCTAGCGGTCACCCCTTGAGTGCATTCTCCTGTTCCGCAGTGTCTACCGACGCTTTAGGCTTTCAAGATCATTAATTTAAGGCGCCGCCGCCGCAGGCACTGCGAGGCACTGAATCCTCGATGCTTTCTAGAGGAAGACTCGAGGCAGTAGGACGGAAAAGAAGCAGACGAGAGGGAAAGAATTCCCAAACTCGCTTAGTGTTTATCGATCGTTCTCAATTGGCTAAAAGCATCACTCGCGACGTAAGGATTAATAAGCGATTGATTTATTGCGTCATCATTCTTATAATTTAATTCTTTAGAATAGATTAATTGAGTTATTAATGAGTTTACGATGGTTTGCGCGTAAAAAAGTCCAAGTTACACAAAGTCGATTCGCGGAGAGAAAAAAAGTCGTAGATTCGAAAGGAATGCGAAAAAAATAGCGAAGACAAATATCGATCACGATGTTGAGGAGCGAGGGATAGCTGGGCTATCGGGATGGTCGAGCGGGCGAGCTATTTGCGGGATAATGCGAGATTGAGGGAACAAGGACGATCACAGAAGAAGGGCATGGAAGGTAAGCTGCAGACGGAAGTGGTTATATGGCCGAATCGGTGGCTAGGGACGAAGAAGCGGAATGGCGAATGGCAGTCGGGAAGTAGTGGACAAGGAAGCTGGGGGGATAAAGTCGTGTGGGACATTTAAGGCTGTTGGTGTTACGAATGCACGCGATGCTTGCTTAGATTCACCTTGTTGAATATTACATGGAGGGACGCCACGCAATCTTGCCTACGGCTCAATCTCGCATTGTTAAACTTGATCAGAGCAAGCTGATCACAGCGGAAACGCAAAGATCCTCATGGTGAATTCGTGATAGGGGGAAATTAAGCTTAATAAGTTTTTGCTCGTAGAATTCTATTTTCGTAATGATAATCGGAAGCTTTGATTGTCGTATTGCTTGGCACGAGAAACGTTAAAAGATTACGATCGAGTCGAGACGTATCTCGTACGAGCGTATAGCTTTGATTGGCGCACGTTTGAACCTTTGTGCAGAAGGTTGAGGGAGAAGGACATGTTCGTTATATTGGTCGAATTTGATTGCGCGGTCCACATGAAATTTGGTCGGCAGACTTTCGATCGGTATAACGAAGCCGGGCAATAACGCGCTGTGTGCGCAACGACGCAATATGTCATACAGTCTGTAAATAACACGATTCGCCCATATTTTCCGGCAAAATTCAATTTTTTTGTTAACGTAAATACAATCATTCTGCGAAACGTGATGAACGTGGTAGCGAGATATAATAAAATATGCAAGAATTGAAACAAATCCTCTCGATGCTTTCTGCTTCTTTCTAAAGAACGTCATAGAGACAATTACACATTCGATGTCCTCGTGCTCATCTCACAAAGAACGATCGCCATTGTTCTGGAAGTGAGTCGCCCAAGACTTGAGATGATACAACGTAACATTTTCGTTTCGCGCCATGACGACGGTCGGGTGGCGAGGAAGTAAATCAATCAGTCCGCTGAATGGCCCATTCTTCCTCCTCCTACCGCCACCCCTAACCGGCAATACCACCCTTCCGACTGCAGCCATTCATCGAGATACACTCTGGCATTCATGATATTCCGCACGATTGCAGGAGATTGAGGTGACTCGGAGATGGAAGAGCCACACCACCGCCCTTTCCTCTCCACTTCTCCCCCCCCCCTCTCTCTCTCTCTCTCTCTCTCTTTGCGCCATCAACCTTCTTGCCGCTTCCCAAGGAAGCCGCCGTTGCGGAGACGGAATTAGCATCTCCATTAGTCGCGAGAGCATAATGCGATATTACCGGAGGTACACGGCTACCGGAGAGGAAGTGAGACAATGGTCCGCCATGCTACTCGTCGTACCTCACGGTAAGACCCGGTATCTATCGGTCGACTTTGGTCTTCGAATCTTATAATACCCGGCCGCAGGAAGTCCGGGAATGCCGTACTTACCGTGAGTTGTGTAATTTCAGACGAATGCTGTGCGCAGTAAAATCTGATCTAATTATATCGGCAGGAATGCGCTTATTTTCTTAATAAGATAGCACCGCCGCTCGATTCAGTAATGATGGCCGGCGTTATACAAAGATCGAAAAGTAGCAATGTTAACATGCATCTTGTATGTGTGTCACGAGCGGTTTGCGCAATATTTGCGTATTTTACACGGTCTTTATAACCGAAATTAATTAACGTAACGAGTTGTGAGGCGTACCGGTGATGTTTTTGTGATTTAATTTTCTCCGTTGTCTGCGCTCGTCGTGAAATAATTGGAGTGAAGGTATACGAGCGTTTTACAGAAGGGTGGTAAATCCTGGAGGGAAATTGGGAAAAGAAGATTTTTAAGGGGCTGTTTGTAAACGCCCTGGGATCGAAGATACATTTTTCTCGACGCGAGAGTCTCTCAAAACGCTCGTAGGGCACGTCTCCGGATTTTGCGAGCGTCGTAGAACGATTCGACGGGAGCGGCGGCGATGATATTTCCGATTCAGCCTCCATTAACGGAACGTGACGATAAAGCTGCAACTGTTATTATCGCCGTCGTTTACGGTGCCCGATGGCCCCGAGTGTGCGGGCTCGGTCGTATATCGGAGCTCTCGCCCTTTTTTCCTCTCCTCTCCACCTTTTTCTCCTCGTCGCCGCTCGACGTTTTTATTTTCCTCCTTGTCTCGACTTTGCCGCAGATTCAGAGCCAGCGAAAACATTTTTGTCGTTCCTCAAATCGCTCCGGAGGCGACGTCCTCGTGACACGAAATGACTTACTAACGACCGCGGCATAATCGCGACTGTACGGCGTTCTCGACGCTCGACGGAGTTTTATGCCCGAGGATTAGAGCGTTGGTTCACGACGTTAAAGCGGTTACGGTGCAGTTGCATCGCGCGGAGATCGCGGATCGTTTATGATCGAGATTAATGGCGAGTGCGATAATGCCAAGGAGGAATTGTGCCTGCGCGGAAAGTACGTACGCCGCGATTTTGCGCTAGACTCTCATCGAGAGAAATTACTTCTCCTTGTTTTTCCCGTCTTATCGTATTATCCGCGTTATCGTATCCGTCCCCTCGACTTTATCGTATTAAAAGTACAGCGGGACGTTTACGACATCGTATACTGTTTCGCAAGCATTCGCCGTCGTCATCGTCATCTTTGTCGTCCTGTGTACACTCCGCTTTCTCGCGTCGTGGCTTCGCGAGAACTCGCGCGTCAAAACCCGCGGCACAAAAAGCCGCGACTTATTATCAATGAAACCGCGATGAGCAACGAAACTGCTTGCTATTACAGCACGACGACTCGGGACAAACAGCAGACGCGTTCTCGTAGCTGCGCGACGTTATTAACGCGACGATATCCACCGCGGTTCTGACTCGGTAATGTCATATTGCGAATTTTACTGCCTTCATAATTTACGGCGCGCACGTCGTATGCATGTTTTGCATGCGGGGCACGCGCTTTATGCCACTATCCAGACACGAGCGGTAGTCGGTCGTGCCCGTCTGGGGAAAGCGTGCTAAAGGATAACTGCCGATTCCGCAGGTCTCCTTAAGACCTCGTCGAACAGGCATCGACACGCCACCGACTTCGGAATCGCTTGAAAATTCGGAAATAGTTTCCCGGCGGCACGTAGAACGGCGAGCTCTCTCTCTCTCTCTCTCTCTCGCGCGCGCGTGTGCGCGCGCAGAGAGGCCAAAGAAAAAGACAGCCGTGCAGCCTTCGTTTTCTTAGATTTCTACGTGTCTTTCTTCCTCTCGTTCTTGCTTGCAAGTTGTGCCCGAGAAGGCGAGCTTGGAATTCCGAGCTGACTGCAAAGTTTTTAACTAAGTTTGGTGGTTGCCCGCTCTCGATGCCGATTGCCGGGCGCTGCCTTTCATGCCGATTCTTCTGGGGGTTCGCCCCGTCGACGTACCTTCTTTGCAAAACTTAACTGAGGAACGGTCGGCAATGAGGAAACATTTGAGAACGATTGACTTGACCCGCTCGTTCAGCGAAGTCGGTTTAACCCTCGTTTATTGTACGCGGTAGTAAGTCGCCTGTTGCGGACAGACAAGAAATTGCGAACGGTAGACAGTTTTGCATAATGATAGCCTATTGCAGTCGCTCGAATAGACGAATAGACGCGTACATTGTTCTGAAGAAGAGTAGTTTGTAGGTAAATTGGTGAGTTCTGTGAATAAAATATATTTAGCTTATAGCGTATGGAGGACGTACTATATGTACCTCTGTACGCTGCGGCCTGACCTAGTTAGGCAATACTCTAAGTAACTACGGCGAAATTTTGTCTTGTTTGTGCAACTAGTCGTGCTATACTTCATTCGAAGAATTTACAACGCGCGCGTGTTTCAGCTGCATTTTCATTAGGATTATCCATCTGTGTTTCGATCAGTTTTCTTGCTCAGTCATTGAAGTTTATAAATCGTTTCTTTCTGGAGCACACCGACCGACCGTTTCAGTCCAATACGAGAAATATCCGACAGTCGACACTCGCCAAGGTGGAATTCGCGGAGGTATGAGAGACGCTAGCGATGAAATGAGATAGGAATTTCATAATTAAGTTATCAGCTGCAGCTATTCCGACAGCCAATTATCGTCAACGCCGGGCGTGGGTTCTACCTTCCCTTTTTACTTTTTAAACGATCGGCCCGGCACTCGGCTCGAAGTCGGAGGATCGCCGTCGATGGACGCCGATGAACGGACGGAGGGTGGGGAGGGGATGAAGCCGGTGGGGCCGAGACGCGGGGGACGGTCGATCAAGTACTCTTTGAAGTCGAGCCGAAGGAAAAAAAGATGGAAATAATTAAAAGCATTGAAAGCTTTCCCGAACGCCATTAGGGGCATTGACACTTGGCAACGCCTGCGCCGGGAATGAAAACGGCGAAACCTCCACGTAGAATTGCACCCTCTGTCAGAGATGCAAACGTTTTAAAAAGAGTTCCTTCCTCCGCACATCTCTTCTATTCCCATTTTGGTCCTTTTCCTATTTCTCTCTCTCTCTCTCTCTCTCTCTCTCTCTCTCTCTCTCTCTCTCTCTCTCTCTCTCTCTCTCTTTCTCTCTCCCTCCCCCCTCTCTCCCCTCCCCTTCTATCCCATCTCTCTCTCTTTCTCTCTCTTTCTCTTTCTCTCTTTCTCTTCCTTCTCTCACTCGTACGTTTGTCAGAACGAATCGCAGGCACGTGCGGTAACACACCTTTTTTGCCGGCCTGAAGTTTTTAGTGCCAGTTCCATAATTAAACTTGCGTCTCGCTGTTTCTCCGTCTGTCCGTCACTCCTTTCTCACGTAACCAGGGGGAAAAAAAAATACGGCGGTGACGTTGACGAGCGTACACCTCTTTATTTGTGTTACGTGATCGTCTCAACGGGATTTCTTAATTCTTGCGACCGCGAAGCAAACTATTATCGTCCGAGTTTTCTAATGCCAGATAACATTTTGATTTCCGGGGATAAACGAATCGGTGTTTTTGGCGTTATTGAAAATACAGTACGTACATGGTCGAGCTGAAATTGTAAAAGGGCGGAAAGGATCCACACCGTGTGCGTTCGATGAATTAATAAATATCCCGCCAACCATGTAATGTGTATTTGTCATTATTAAACTTGTCCCTACCGGTGCATGGCCACTTTTTCTCCGATTCTCTCCCCCTTTGCCATTTATTAACGATTTAACGCGGTTTTGAACAGAAATAAAATTATTATTACTCTTATTATTATTATTATCGTAATTATCGTTGCGCTGCGGTTCATATGGTTCGACGGTTCATCGAAATATAAATTTCATGTCTTTTAATCGGTCGTGCATATATTACAAGAAAATAAGTAATACCAAAAACATGAAAATCATCATTTTGTATGTAAATTGATGAATAATTACTTTAACGGAATAACATTTTATGCGATATAAATATTCTTTTGAAAAAGTAAGCTGCTTGCGAGATATTAAATTTCTATCATTTTACAAAAACCTGAATTTGTGTATTAAAGCCTCGCACATTCACATTCACATTTAATCGAAGGCAACCGTTATGTGCACGGTAATGTACATACGCAATGTATACGCGTTCTCCTCGCGTCGTAAACAAAATAATCAGCAAAACGTCATGTTTTAGCAACTCCCATTACTAAGCCGCTATAACCACGTAGCGATGTGAATGAATATATACGCTTGGTATTAGTGCCTGCAACCAACAAACGAAGCCCGAGAAAGCTGCTCGTTATTATATAACGAGAGCTCGTTATAACGTTGAAAACCATCGTGAAATTGGGTATAACTTCTGCTTCAACTTGCGAGATAGGCGCCGAAGTTGGTAGAAGCGTTGCATTCCCCAAGACTTCTGATGTTAACAACTGAATCAATTACTATATAATGCAATATGAATTAAGACGACTTCAAGACTCCATATTTTACAGAAAAATTATTGTTATACAGATAATTATCACAGTCTAATTTTTTACAATGTGCATCAGAAAAGTCGCGAAAGTATAGCGTGTCTTTTTGAATTTTGAATCTTTTGCGCAAATCTACCAAGTTTGTTGTTTATCCGAATTGCTTATAAATTTCTAATTAATCAAACGTGCATGACACTCGTGCAACAAGAATTTTAGAACCTAAAAATTACAATAAATATTTACTTTTACATTAGTTCAGTAATTTAGCACAAATAGTTTTTTTTTAATTTTCCATTAATGCGTCAATACCTTCGAACTTTAGTAGTAGTTCATTTTCGAAGTATCACATTTGAAAATTGACATGCGTGCAGTCTTTCGCGCTCGCGAGAATTTCGGAAATATCGGTGATCCGTCTTGTTACTGTGATTCCGGTAGGAGGAGTCTTATCCCAATGCTTGGGCCCAAAGCGCCAAACTGAGGACCGCCGAGATCAATTTGCACGGTGTTGCGCGTGACAGCGCCGCCAGCGAGCCAATTCGCGCGGGCACAGTAATTAAACTGCGGTTTAGCGTGACCGGAGCACCTGCCGTTACCAAATTGCAAGTTATGCCGCGTGTCACTCAGCGGTGCGAACTCCTGTCAGCGCGCACACGCTGGAGTCGCGCGCGTACGAAACTTTCCAATTCCCTTAAACTCATTCTCATAATGTGCATATTATTTTATGTTTTTGGAGCTAGTTGCGGCATATTGACATGACGGAACGTATAACAGGAATACAAATTTGCGTGTATTAGAGAGAAATAAGTTTTAAAAAATGCATCACGTATTCGCTGATCTATTCATTCAACGCGATATAGATTAATTCAAAATATAGTTATCTAGCAAAATGCGATTGGATTCTTCACGATTAGTGATGTTATCACCGATTCGTTATTATTATTATTATCACAGCATCCACGAGAGACGCCAGTTCTGCGATATTCATCGTCGCACTTCAATATAGACTCTATCTCCGAATAAATCTGTAATTTGTTGGCCATGGGTCGCTCTTAGGGAAAACCCTTTAATCTCCACGTTCCATTTTCCGAATATTCCATTAGGTTTCTCTCTCTCTTTCTCTCTCTCTCTCTCTCTTTCCCCTTTTCTCTCTTCGTCGTTCTCTGTACCCGTCGTCGATTCTCTTTTTTTCGTCTCCACTCTCCGTCATGCCCGGCGGCTTCGGCAGCGCCTTCACGCGTCACTCCGTAGCACGAGGATTTGCGGTTGCCACGACAATTGATTTACACGCAGACACGCGCCCGCGTTCACCGACACGCGCGCACACACACACGCATGCGTTTCCGGCACACGTGTGTGTGCACGTGGTATATACAGCGATGTATCCCAGCATCTCCGGCCCGGGGAATCACCCTCTCTCTGTCGATCGTATACAATCCGTAATTGTTGTTCCACCCCGTTGCTTTAGCCGAAGATTACAACACGATCTTTCAGGGAATTGGGATTCCCGGCCGCCGACGCCGCCACCTCCGCTACCTCTGCCTCTGCCGTCGCATCCGATGAGAATCGAATCGGACTGTCGTTGTAGCGCCGGAATCCGATTGGACGACAGGAGAGACCAGGAATAATAGATGTGGCTAACGCAATGCGATTTAGTAAGCGGCGATTTCGATTCCGGGGAAACGCGAAAAACTATGTAATATCTGAAATCCAGCGGATGTCCGAATAAATCGTAGTCGCCGCATTCTCGCGTGTTTCTTAGTGATCTTTTTGAAACGTGCGAACGCGATAGTGTGGGCGCGTCGCAGGGAAAATAACGAAAACTCGATAAAGGAACAGGGTACAATCTTTGGTAATGCAGGCGTATGCGGAGATGCGGGTGAGATACACGCGACGTTTCGCGTGTAGTATTGAAGAAAATCGCATCATCACGCGTTACACACGTGTTTGACACGAAAAGCGTCGCGTCGTGCGGAAAACTCGCGAGCGGGCGGAAATATGAAACTGCGAAGCCGAGCCGAGAGAAGCGCCGGTGGCATTACTGTCATTACACTTTGCCTTCTACGCGGGTATCTATTTCTGGCTGCAATCGATTAATCGAACGAGACTTAAGTACGGCTCTGGCCGCACCTGGTGCTCGTCCATCACCGGGCGGCGGCGGCGGCGGCGGCGCGCAATGTTCATTTATGTATACATAGTAGCCGGCCTCGTGAGGAGAAAACTTTCCTTCTTTCAGCGGCGCGCGGTACCCCGCGTTCGTTAATAATCGATTATGAAAGATGACGGTTCCTCGTATCGACTCGACGGCCGTGCGCCCGTGCGCACGCTCGCAAACTTATTATTTTAAAGAAACTTTAAATTTATCGCAAACTCTCCTCGCCGCGGGCGCGGGCGCGGGCCGCGTTGGAAATAATCCCTCATTCATCATCCGAGGCGCGTAAGGCGTAAGGCGTAAGGCGCGCGCGTCCGGATGTGCGAGGGGAAAAAGGGGAAGACAGGCCAGGAGATGAGGGTGTGCGCGAAGGGTGCGAGGGCGCGGCGCGGCGCGGCGTGGAACTAGGAGCTTTTACACGAGCGCTAAGCCGTGATTAGTTGTTGCGGGTACGAAAGGGTAATCTGTTGTTCCGGGATTTTTATTACTTCGCGCCGAGCTCGGCCGCGCTTTTCGTGTAAATACGCGCGCGTTACTTTCTACGTGGTAGCCAACAAACGTGGCCAAAGTTGCCGCTAAAACGGATGCTTCTAACGGAGAAGATAGATACGCGTCGGCCGCGTAATACGGCCTCGAAACTATGCGGTTCGTAAAGAGCGCGCGTTACTTGGTGCGATAACGTTCTCGCGGCGAACGCGAGAAATAACGTCGGCTGATATGTGTCACGTCGAAATATTATACCGGATATATTCTGGCGCGTTCTCGCCTTCCGATCTTGCAGGATAACGAAGTGGGAAAAGCCGCCTTCTCTCTCGATACTGGTTTATCCTGAAATACCGTCTGTTAGCAGTCTCACGTTTTGCGCGTCCAGGAAGTAAATCACGGTAAGTGGGTGAGAAGGACCCTAACGCGAAGGACCCCGAGCAAGCAGGAGGGTATCGGAGGTTATCGTCGCTATATCACGGTTGGGTCGTCCGTGAGATACCCAAGCTGCTCCGGTACGGGACTTTATTGCAGGGCGAGCCAATTATAGTTCCGTAGCGCTCCAGCGAGCGCGATGTATCGAGTACTTCTGAACAAGTATACCAGCTTCGAAAATCGAGACTGAATGAGGATATATGACACCGCTTACACATCATTTATTGATATAATAGTTAAGAAAGATGGAAACACGAAAAATACTGATCAGCAGTTTTGGCGTAAAAGCCGAAACCAGATCTGTCACAATTCTCTCTTGTACTTCGTATGCGTATTAAACTTACTTAGTTATTTAATTAGTATTCGATTTAATTTACTAATGAAATGCCCTCTCAAATATTCTTAAGCGTTATAATTTTATAGGATAATTCATCTCTTGTGAATTCTCACGCTATTCCTCGTAGGAAGTTTGTTTCGAAACCTGTCTACTTTTGGGAATTCATCTCCGAACAATTTCGAGCAGCCCTAAGGTTTATGCAGCCCCTAACAGCGAAACTCACCCCGAACTCATCCCTCGTGCTCGGCAAACGCCACAAGAAGCAGCAATAAACGTCAGGCCTCCGCGGTAATTAAAACTAAAGATCCGTGGCGCGAAAACGAAAAACAACAGTTGCCCGAGAGCGCCGGTAAGACAACGTGCGAAAGAATAACGGGGAAATAGAGAGTAAGCTGCTGTGTGGGAGACGATTGCAAGCGAAATCGGAATTTAGTTCTTCGAGATAGGATTAGGTACAAAATGTTAAGTAATTGAAAGAAATCTACTTGTGGAGCTTTAACGGTTTCGTGTTAACGAATTTATGGCCTAATATCGGGAACACGCAGAAATCTACTAAAACGTGGTGCGTAATACAAAAAAGAAAGGATATATTTAACAATATGGCATCCGTGTACTTATACAAGTTAGATATAACATCTGACGTCTCTCTCGTTCTCTCTTTCTTGTCTTTTCTTTTCGCAATCCTGCAAATATGTCGTCGGTGGAAAGTTGGTCCCGATCTTTGTTTTAATAAAGGCGGATGGAATGAAAGTGAGTATAAAACTTGGAGAGTTAAGAACTTCGCTCGTTCCCTTTCACAGCGATTTGGTACAAAGAAACATTAAATTTTTTTTCCAGCTTTGCTTCAAACCGGTCGCTTTTGCGGATTTTAATGGGCTTCTGCCTTCGACTCACTTGGCATCCGCCGTTCTCCTGACGTAGCAATGACGAAAGGGAATGGCGAAGGGGATAAGAGGGGGTGGAAGGGAAAGTGGTGAGGCGGAGGGAGGTTGGAAGCTACGTTAACAACACGAAAGAGCCGTGGATCCCTTTGCATTTATATGGAGTAACCTTACGGGGCCGAACAAGTCAACTTGGGTCTGCAGTGGCTAAAAGGAAACTTAAGAAACATAAAGTAACTTCGCCTTTCCGCTCTTTCCTTTCTTCTACGTGTTTTCCTCCGCTCGTCTGTCAGCGGTCTCTCGTGCTTTACCTACCTACCTACGGCGGCAACCATTTGCACAAAGCTTTCCGGATTGCATTATGACGCGAGAGGTTACTTAGCACCGCGCAACATACAAACTTTAAAGATGTGCAATTATTCCGCGTTTCCGCTATCGTATATATAACGCAAATATTATTTCTATGGTTTCCGCACGTGTATAGAATGTACATGTATAAAGTGCGCAAGAAAAAATCTCTCTTGACTGATGTATTTTTCAACTTTAGACTTTGTTTCAGTGACTAAACGACTCTTTTGATCAATCAACTTTGAAATATCTTGAACGTTTATTCTGAAAAATATTATCTTTTCTTTAGCTTTGATTTATAATTTATTTATTTAAGGAGATACTATCTCAAATATTTCTTTTTCGATTCATCGAAGAATCTGTCATCAAAGCTAACTTCTAAAATATTCCGCACATGAAAGTTTCGAAGTTTCTTATTGACATAAAGCACAGCTTTAAATGTATTATTCTCCTTATTATACTCGACACAAGGGTGCCATAGTCGTGATAGCGGCTTCTTCGAGTTTAATAGTAAGAAATTCTTGCCGCCCCTCGTATCTGGAGAGATCAGAAAGTTACGCCGGAGAAACACTGATGAACATTTAAGTGGAAACTAGAACCATCGAGAGACGCAAGACATGGGGGGAGGGAGGAGATGGAAAACGCGCGTCAGAGAAAGTGAGACGAGGCAAGCGGAGGGGGGGAGAAGAGTGGAGGAACGCGAGTCTGGATACAAAATCAAGCCTTGCCGCGGGAACATGTGATTCGCCGCTGCTAATCTGCATGCCGAGTCGAGAACGTGACGCCATTGAATATTTAAGACGGCCGAAGCGAGAGAGCACCCTTGCGCGCTGCAGCAGCAGCAGCAGCAGCTTCTGTCGCCGCGGTAGTGGTGCAGCATCCTCCGTTACTCTCCGGCGGGGGGTTTGCTTTGGTCCCAGTATCCGGCGTACGACCTAACCCCCCTCGTTCTTCGCCTTCGCGAGTAAGAGGCGAGCAAGCCTCGAGACTTCCTGGTTTTCATATGCAAATGCAACCCAACGTAGCGAAGCCGTTTGCAACGATGTCGACGATGCGCATGTGTAAGATCGTGTTTGTGTGCGCGTTGTGCGAATGTTGCGCAGATTCCTATCTGTATATGCGTACGTGTGCTCGTACAAGCCTCGTATGTGAGGTACTGTAACGATGGGTATCCACCGACATTACCGGTAAGAGGGAACTTCAGCGGCGAGAGAACCCTCGATGACGAAGACCAGCATCTCTCATCCCGGAACTTTCGCGGAGAGATAGAGCGAGAAAAAAATATCTCTTACAAAAGATGGATCTCTTGGAAGAGATACATCGTCCTTAATACTCTCTTTTTTTCTTCTGATTATATTTTAAGTGGCCCAATAGGTAGCGGCGGCTCACGTTTTTTGCTAAGTTCTAATTAATTCTTGAGCGTGGATAGGTACAAAAGGTTCTCTGTACTGAAACGTCACTGTGACAACTTTTATTGCTCTTTAATTAATGCTATTCGGAAAGTAGAAGAAACTTAGTTAAAAAGGAACACGAGGGCTCTAGAGCAAACAGAAAACATTCTCTCTACGTGTGCCCCATATACCAGATTATTCTTATTTAGACATTTGCTTGTGTGCTCGATGTGCTTGATGAGAAACGAAACTCGTTAAAACGCGTAAAGATAAAGATTGATGCGGATATAGAAGATGCGCTGCTTATTGGCTGGCATTCGTCGTCGAAACATCGATTCTTTCATAATTCACAACATCGTCGTAGCGTTAATCGATCAAATCCTCGAAGACGAAAGAAGGCGAAGATAAGCCGCAAAGATTGACGTTGCCGTCAAGCGAAACAGAAAGGACAAGAGAATCGACATAGCTTTTGATGGCCTTGCAATCAATTTGAATGCCGATGAAATACCTATTTCCGGGAAAGCTTGGAAGAACAGACCGGTATTACGCGGCGCGTTGTTTTTCGTCGATAAATTCGACGATGGAATCGAACGAGGCGGTCGTCGTCGTCGTCGTCGTCGTCGTCTGCTGCTCTCGACTCGAGAGCTCGCGGCGTGACGGTCGCTATCGTAACTCGAACACGATCGTAAAAGCGCTTACGCGACGTTACGTCCGGATTGAGTGCAGCGTGCTGATGCAGAAGAAATAGGAAACGAGGGAGAGACGTCGAGTTGAAGCGCCTCTCGCGAGCTCCGTTTTCCGTAGTTAGTCGCCTCATAATTGGTTCTCACAATGTGCGATTGCCTGTACGGGCAGATATCTTTAACGGATGCCATCGGACGGGTAGCAAAATGCCCAACGATTTCTGACGGCATCGCTGCGTCGAACAGGATTTGTTCACCTCGAAATGATGGCTTTCGTAGTTCAACCTGCGCCAGAGTGCACTCGCCGAAAGTCCCGACAAAATTGTTCTCCCTCTTGCTCGCTACTGCCCACCAGATAAAACCATGTTTCGCGCGAAAGCCTGCCGCGCGTACGTTTTACCGGTGAAAATATCGAATGCCCCGGTCAAACGATCGAGGATTATACAGGCGAGGAACCGCGGGTGGATTGACGCGCGGTACGATGCGCGCCGCGCGATTCAAGCGTGGAATTATACGCGTATGCAAAAGTTCTCGACATTGTAAAAGCGTATGGGGATCGTTCTACATGTGTATGCATTTGGCCGCGTTTTCTAGATTGTATAAAGTTGTATCGTACAATTAACGCAGACTATCCGACGATATTTCTTTGGGCGCGCGGACCACGCGAAATCGCAGTTCCGGGAAGATCTTCCGACGAGAAAAACAAGCGGTGACGATTGTCGAAAACAAAACGCTTCTACCAAACGAATGTAGCAGCGAACTAATAATCAAAATATCGCAGTTATCGTGTAGAATGCGAAAACGCGTTGTGTTTCAAACACGTATTCGTTAAATCGAGCGAGAAGCGTCGACGCTACGGAAGTATGTTCTTGAAAGATGGAGCGGAAGAACTTGAAAATATGAAATCATGGGGTGAAGAGATTATAGAGAAAAATGGGGAGGGACGAGACAGGGCTCTCTAATCTGCGCGCGGAATATCTAAAGGAGAATTCGCTAAGGACCAGGATGCCACGGAGGAGCTGCATCTCGCAAGCTGCGGAAATTTATTAAATATTTCTAGCGTATTTCATTTCATTATCTCTCCCGCCGGGACTCGCATTCCTCGAAGGACATTCGAGCAACTACCGGGGTATTACCAACGGAGAAATTAGTATGTGTACACTGTCGTTATTCCAACATGTACTCGTTACATAATTTACAATGTTGCAAATTTCCTTCCGTTATATCTATCATGGCATTGCTTATACGTATTTGCACAATTATTGCATTTCGGCATTTCGCTTGTTGTACATATCTTCGCGGTCTACAAACATGATCACAATATAGATGAATTTGCAATTAATGCGAATTGAATCATTAACGAAAGGTAGTAGATAGGGCGATGAAATGGAACTGTTAATCAAAGGAGGATAGATTATACGTATATATATCAATTTACTGCTAATCCGTAGAGAGAAACGCGTTGTTTGATTATAATTGGAATTCTCGGATCGGTGGACCAGATCATATGAAGATGGGTCGTTGGGTCGGTGTGTCGGCAACCTCGTAGCGCGCTCCTACATGTTGTAACCCCGTCACAGAAGGCCTCTGCAACCTCCGTGTAAAATTAAACCTCTCCTTGAAGCCGGAGCCGGATTTATACGATGGCTAAATATGAGCCGGCACCGTCGCCATTCTCGGAGGCCGTCACCCCTTTTCCGTAGGGGGCGGCGTTGGTGGCAATGTCGGGCGAGCTCCGCCACTTTCGTACGGCGTGCGCGCGAAGGGGATAATTTGTGAACGACGTGGAATTGCTGGGAAATAGGAGACGAGAAACTACTATAGCGCGCAACCCCCTCGTCCCCTCGTGCCCCGCATCTGCCTACTTCGGTCGCAATGTCGGTATTAGCGGAGAAGGTGTTCAGGGAAGTGTTCGCGCATAGGTGTTCTCGGATGCGCGAGCAGCATGCGGGGAAAAACGAGAAGCAGAGAGAAGAGAGAGAGAGAGAAAAGCAGGAGCCAGAAGAGAGTGAAAAGGAGATAAGTAGAGCGACGAGGCAGTGTAGAAAAGGAATACGTGGCAAGGAAAGGGACGCAAAGAGGGTGTACGAAGATCGGAAGTCGTGCAGTGAACGTTGCGTGAGACATGAAGATGGCACGTAGCACGTCAATGCCATTGCCTGTCGATTTACATCTGATATGTTCCGATATATTAACTTGACTCGCGCGCGCGTGCGCTAGCCGAAGGCTCATTCTTGGCGGATCCGTCTTCCCAGAATCCTAGGATGATACGCGAGACCACAGATTCGCTACGATAACTCGATTCGTCCCATCCAATGCGTAATGATGTAAGTCGAGGCCGTGGAACGTAACGATGCGAGGCGCGAGACGATGCTTATGAATAATTCAGCGAGCTCGACGCTGCGTGGAGGCTCATGCCTAGAACTATTGCCGCAAACATAGGCGATGTACTATTTGCCGCGCAATTAGCTTCGGAACATCCTGATCATTGCTTTCCGACTATTCGAGGTATTTGTACGCTAATCACGGACGAATACGCCTATATGAGCATTCGCGAAGGGCATACAATCCGAGATACCGGAACTCTCTGGACTTTCTGATTTATCATCCAATATTTGAGTGCGGAGCTTTTCAATCAAGGCCCAGGGTTTACACAACAGCCCGCGGCTCTGTTCGACTTGATTCAATGGCGTAGTCGAAGCCATGTAGACGGAAGCAGAGACAAACAACCCCCCTAACTATCTCTGTCCCTTCTTCCTTTTTCTTCGCCGTTCCGCCCGCGGACGCACCTTCAATCCGTTCTACTATCACAGACTTGCGAAGCTTCTCGGCGCTCGGGGTCGAGTCGCGGAAAAAAAAACAGCGCAATCATTATCTTTTGTCACATGAAATGTGGCGGAAAGCTGGAAAACTTCTCTGCGAAAGGAGAAATTCTTCAAAGGAATGGAATCCGCGCGATAAATATTTCATGTTTCTTATAGAAATCAGTAGAAAAGAGAACATAATGGTAATAAAAGTATCAGTATTGTTGGAACTTTTGTGGAACTTTCGGTACTACGGCGTTGCCTCCGTTAACGTAACTTACCTACTTCTTAAATCGGAAAATATACGCGTATGTATATTACAGCGTATATTACAGCGCGTCTACGGCGAAATTTTTCGAGGGGAGCGCGAACGTTGCATGCGTTTAAAGAGGTACCGGCGATAACTTTGTGGAAATGATGCTCGGACGCGTTGCACCTGCACACGGTTGATACACGGTGTATCTCATTGCATGTAGGTACCGAATGGGGGAGAAGGGATTACGGACGTCAAAATATATGGCGCCGCATGACAGCGCTGCAAAAAATAAGGGGGAATATGATAGTTGTGTAGCCTGCTATTTCAGAGACGAGCAGAGCAGGCGAAGCGGGGAATGACGACGACGACGACGACGACGACGACGACGGTAGCGGCGGCGATGACGACGACGACGAGAAGCGGGGAGTGTACGGGGGTGTGACAGGACAGTCGCAGTCGGAACGGTGTCGCGTCGTTGTTCCCCGACGGAACAAAGACAGAGAAGATGAGAGGTGAAAGGGACGCAGACAGGGGGTGAAACGCGCGACAACAAGGGGCTCTCTCGTTTCTGCGTGTGATGTATCCGCTACTATTCTGTAGGATAAGATCTTTGCGGGGCGCACACGTGTACATGTAACGCGCGCTATAACTATGTCGAATGTCTAGGGATGCACACGTACGCAAATTTCGCAAACGAGGTAGCTACGTGGAAATACGGCGGGGCTGCTGCTCTGGCGCAAGGCATAGTCCTCGCCGTCCTACGGATTTATTTTAGCCTGGTTAATATCTAACGACCCTTAAATTAAAGGGGAAGGGGAGGCGGTATTTTCATGGTGACTGGTCGAAGGTATTACGCGGGACGAGAATTTAATCCGCTTGACGTGCCCAAATCGTGTAATGTAATTAATAATTGCGGTGGATTTACGGGGAATTGTGAATTTCGAAAATAAAATTCATACGAACGTATAGAAATACTTCCTAAAAGAGGAACGAATCGTGGAAGACGGTCGTTCTGTGGGAGAAATGAATGCGGGAGTCTGTGCCACACTTGTACAGATAATATTGAATATCAAAATTATTTGTGAACACGTGAGAGTGCGTTTCTCATAGCTTTCAACAGTTTTGATAATCTATGAACTTCGAACTTCTCGTCAATGTAACGAGTTTGCCTGTTACACGCGAACGTACCCTCGGTTTATCGGCTGCACGCTTTCCATTATAATTCTCATTCTGGGATCGAAAAATTTCATTTTACCCCCGTAAATAATGTTTCAGTAATATCAGGCGCTAGCGCGTCGACGTCGGACTTGCATTATTATCAATCACAGTGGCAGCGCCGAGCTGTGCGAGCAGGTCGCGCATACACACACACAGACACGCACACATGTGCACATCACTCTCACTCACATGTCGTCTGCGCTCTTCTATCGCCGCGTTCGTCGGCGCGTGAATAAGTAATCAGAGCCTGATGAAAAGTGTCGCCGCCGCGGGAATTTATGGGCATCGGGTGCGCGACCCGGAAGTGTCAACTTTCTAGCGTCACCCTGTGGAAGGTAGTCAGAGGTGGTATGATCAAACGCGAAATTTCCGGTAGCGTCCACCGTGAAAAACGCGACTTGACGTGACCGATGACGTTTAACAATGGATTATAAAAACTCCATCACTCATCTACTTGCACGTCGAAATTTTCCGACAATCTTCCCTACGGGTTCTCCGTGTTGACGAATAAAACGTTAAGCGCTCGCGGAATAGACTGTAATTAAAAAAGAGAGAAGAGTTATCAAAAAGGAAGGTGAACGGGCGAATGAAACGCGTCGTCATTCCGGTATTTGTCCCTGCGGAGAGACCCTGCAATCTCCTGTTGCTGCATCTCGTCCGTAACTATTTTGAGATCCCGTCTCACCCCAAGAAATTAAGAAGCGCCATTAAGGCGCGCGCGGTCGCTCGCTGAAACGGACGTTACCTTGCGACGTTACGGAGGCGCGCATAGTAGACCCATTGGCGCCGTAGGTTCTTTCGCTAAAAAGTACAAAGGTTGACATAGAAATACGCTTAGCTTCAAAGGGAACGAGAGTGACTGGAAGCGGCATCTCGGCGAAGAAGACAAGGGAAGAGGAAGAAAGCGAGAGGGAAAAGAGAGAAAGAGAGAGAGAAGCTGAGATAAAGGGGGTTCTTTTAATAACGGTCCGGACTGGCGTTACCGGGCCTCGCGAAGCTAGTGCTTTCTTAAGGCGGCTGGTAAAGTGCCCTTGGTACAGTGCTGCCGGCAATATCTTCCGATTACGGTTAAGTAAAGACCCAACCTTAACTTTCCACCTAACCAGGGTATTCGCTTTCTCCCTCCCCGCTTTCTTCCCCTCCTCCGCCCGGAGTCTAGACTCTGCTAAATCCGATAAGACAACCGTGCGCAGCTCTACAGTCAAAATTGCAATCAAGCAACTATCTTAAACGAAGACCATGAAGATTTGACGCGCAAAAAGCGATCAGCCACAAAGACAGTAAATAATATCTTTGGTACACGGAGAAAATTTTATAGTAAATATTACTATGGTGTCGCACTAGCTGCGGACCATCGAGGAATTTCAAGTTAAAATACTATAATTATTGTTTTAAAAACGATAAAATAACGTAATTTTTACCATAAACATACACCCAGAGAAAAGATTTATTCAGAACAAATAAAATTTTGTTCAGACTAATAAATTCTTTTATTTATATATCGGCCTAATAGCATTTTATTAATTTCAAGCTTATTTATTTATTTGGCTACATGTTTGTTGCTATAAATAAATATTTTATTAGATACTAAGAGTTCACATATTTAATGTCAACTTAATGACTTTCTTAGTATCTAATAAAATATTTATTTGTAGCAACAATATTTTTTTCTTTAAATAAAATATATTTTTAAATAAAATATATATTTGATTTTTTTTCATATATATAGGCCTATTGCTTTCTGATTTTATACAAAAATTAAATAAAACACAAAATTGCTTAAAATTTGTTTATTTTAATTAAAACTAAAAAAATACAATTTTTAAAATAAACAAAGTATAAAATATACATAGTATATGTATATATGGTATAAAAGTATGCAATTACAGTTTTATACATATAGTTAATTTAATAACAAATCGAAGTTTTTTTTAATTATGCGGCATAAGGAACAGTAATATAATGCTTCTCATTCATTTTGCGCAAATATAAAGGTGTTGAATCTGGCAAATTATTGACATTAATATATCGATTCTGAACATCAACTTCATTAGGTTCAACAACATATGAATGGCAGTGTTCGTCAAAACCGAGGGTGCGTATATTTTGATATGAAAGCAATACTGTCTCCTGCTTTACGAATATAGCTGTCACTAATCCGAAATGTGGCAAATCGTCGTGTGTATCTGTGCGTACAACACATTTCCCTGCTTTATACAATCGCCCGTTATAATCGATCCATTTAATAGCAACGAATTCTTCATCAATTTTGTTTTCTGCAATCGCAATTATAAAAACATTATTATTGAAACTGATGATGATACATTTCCTAAAACTGAAACGACATCGAAACGACGGAACACTCGAGAAAACTGATTTTATTCAAATAAATTTTATAAAAATAAAAAAATTTATTTCATTTTAATAGAATTTATTTGAACCACACATGCCCTCTCATTTGATAAAAATGTTTGTTTATTTGAATAAGATCAAAGACACGAGATGACGAAAAGCTTCGCATTCGTCATATACATTGATCATCGATACATTGTACGAGCTTTCTCTAATGGCCAATTTCTTCACCATCGAATAACCCTATCCTTCGGTTAACCTCACTCTTCATCTTTTTCTAAGGGGGGCAGTTAGAAAGAGTGAGGTTAGAAAGAGTGAAGAGTGAGGTTAACCGAAGGATAGAGTTATCCAACGGTGAAGAAATTGGCCCTAAGCGAAAGAAGGACCGACATACATTTTTTACTATAAACGATTAATAACCCATTATGATAGAATAACTGTAAAAGTTATTCTTAGTGAAAGGTGATAATAGGGCGCCGGTCATTCGTCACATCTCACATATATAAGTTTCGTGCATTTTAGAATTAGAATATACTTGTGAAAATTTCTATGTAGCTCTCCAAGCCTGAATTTTGTAAGAATGTCACCATCTCATGATCCATCTTCACTGTTACAATAATTTTCGACAAAACGCACTGCACACTGCACACGTCTATACAGGACGAGAAACAAAATAAGTGACGGGCGCGCGCGACGCAGCCAGCTACATCTATTAGCAAGCGCAACTTGATTTGATCTATTTGACCAAAAGAAATACTTATTTATATTTTTAATTTTGAATATCGCGTTTATTCAAACCAAAAGAATATTTCTTTATATGGCACAGCTATACATAAATAAAATTATTTAGTTGCACCAAGTAGCTCTCATAGTCACAATCTAATAAAAATTTTGTTCGCACAAATAAAATTATATTATATTCAAATAAATAATGTTCTAATGTACTTATTTATTTGAATGTAATAAATCATTTCTCTGGGTGTAGTAATTTAACTTAAAATTCCTCGATGGTCCGCAGCTAGTGCGACACCATAGTAATATTTACTATAAAATTTTCTCCGTGTATGGATTAGAGTCGCTGAAATTTCATTGAATTATTAAAAGAGTGTCCGATTATCCGACTTAATTAGCGTAAAATCTCTGATTCGCGCACTTGTTGCCGAATTAACGCGCTTAATTCACATTGACGAGAGTGGTTAGGAAGGAGGAAGGAAAACGACGGAAAATGTGTATCGGACGGAAGTACCGCGATAGCGTTTCCACGAATCGAGTTTCTCCCCTCGGTCATTCGAGACGTATCGGGGCATACAGCATCCGAAAGAAGTACATAGCGGTAATTTATTCTAATTGGATGAAGTACGGTCATTAATAAGCAATGCACCCGAAAGCAGGTTGACGGGAGGATAAGCTATTTTCTTTATATTCTTTCGGCCGCGTTGTTTCTGTCCTTTCTTTCTTTTTTCGCGCACTTTCCTCTCCTCTTCCTTCCGGTCTCGGTTTTCGCGTTGCGCGACGGAGAAGGAGAACGCGGGGGAAGGGAACGAGCGCGAGGTGGCGGATCTTAATAGCACTTATTACTCTCGTCGGAGGCTTTCTGATATATTTCCTCTATTTTTCGCCCGCGGGGAAATCAGGCGCGTAATAGTATATAATTAGTTATATGGTCCCTCTCCGTAACCTAGCCTGGTGTATTATGCACGATCAAAGTGACAGAGAGGCGCGTAGCCTGCAAGTGAATGCAGCCCATACCTCATTAGCCGCGTACGCGCAGAAAATTGGGACGATATGTCTGGAATTTCCGAGGGCAGCGTGATAGTCCGTCATAGTTTCGACGCCTCGTTAAATTGTGTGGCCCCCATCGACGGCGACGTAGCGTAACGCGGCGATCGTTCGATATATTAACCGTTTGAAGTTACATTTCATTATATTAGATTCGCCGAAATACCACGCGCTGAATTCATCGATGGCGCACGCTCGGGTGCTGTGTGTACATCAAAGGAATAAATAACATCGGAGTGATTGCAGTGCGAAACGAACGGAAAACGATACGGTTCATTAATATGTCTCGTCATTTATTCGATAATTCTTTACGTACCGAAATTCTCTCTCTCTCTCTCTCTCACCATTTGAAATAATTCAAGTATAATTGCGATTTTTATTTACCGTCATTGCTGATCGATAGAGAATATGCGGCACGTTATTTTTGCTTTTGTTTGCCACGTCTCGTTCTGCCGCAAAGTATAAGTGAATGAACTATCGCGATAGAAAAGAAGTGGGGAAACATATAGGACGATTTCAAGACGGAGGCCTCCAAGAAGGAACGAAAATCTGTACGAGGACAAGGGATAATCGCAACTAGACGTAGAGACCGGTCTGACGCGCGGGATTGGACACGTAATATCATCGTTTTCGGTTATCTGCCGCGAGAGAGAAGATAGGAGGCGGTCGTGCGGAGGCGACTCAATGGAGGAAAGGGGCATCTTACCGAGAGAGAGAGAGAGAGAGGCTTGTGCCGGGAGAAACGTGTGGACTGAAGGGGTTCGAAGTTGGTGGGCGGGCGGATTTGCGGGAGCCCCCGGTTCCCAAGGGACTCCCACAATTGCCTCGTCCCGCAATTATACGTTTGAGCGGAGCTACTATCTCCGTTAATGTGCCGGACTCCGAACTCGGGGAGTCCAAGCAAGGCCAACTAGCTGAAGGTATCGGCGCGGTGAGAGCGCACCACCCAATATCGTCACCGTTGATGCTGCCGCCACCACGAAATATTGCCCGTTGCACTACGACCCGAGGACCAAATGTGTATTTAGTTATACAGCCTCTTTGATCCCGCGCTATCTCGATTACCAGCCGCTGTGTGCACCGCAATTTTCAAGCAATATCGAGCACCTACTTCCGAGCGCACACGGCAGGATGCCGTATACGTCGTATGGAAATACATCGCCGGAGAAACGCGATTTTTTAACACTATCGCAAGCGGAAACGCTTCCTATGCTGGAAATATCTTGTGTCTAGATGTGATAGTCAAATATAGTGCTCGCCGAATTATTTCCGATGCAAGAAACACATGACGGTATATTACGTAATCCCGTAAATCCCGAGGGATAGAAAAATATGAAATACATATCACAATGCAACCGTTCTTTAAACGAATGTTCAGCTCTTTCTGGGATCAAAAGCATTACTAGTTGTAAAATCCAGAGCTACGATTATCGAACTCGTGTCGACGAAGCAATATCGTATCGCATAACCATGCCGAGAGAAATATATTCCCGCCGAATTATTATTACCTGTGTATATCTCCGCTGGAAATAAAGCGGGGAGTACAAGTTCCACGAGGGAGGTTGATAAAAATTAACGGTCTCCCGTGAAAGAATTAACGACGGAAAGAGAGAAAAACCGTAAGGCGAGGAAAAAAAAGGCGCCGCGCTTTAAGCGTTAATTAGGACGGCCAACAGATTATACTAATTTCCCTGCCGTAACGAAGGTTGTTAAAATCGTGACAAAAATGAGAGCATGAAAAATAATGTGCGTATTTCTCGCCGTCTGAGCTGAACTCATCCGATACCAGGGGCGCTCCCTGCATATGGATACGCCGCCCTCCTGCTGGATTGAGATAACATAATAACCGCATTTACGGGAGGCGCCTAGCTACCTCTAGGATACATCGGGATTGGAAAGGATAAAATATCATCTTAGTTACTGTTGCCGGTAAGGCAACGTCTCGTATAATGTGTACTGTCTGGCGTCCGATAACAGAATTGAAAAATCGTGATAAGTCGATCCTCTCTCTTCAACCGCTTACGACGGCTTAATTTTCATTTACGTTAAACATTTATATTGAATTTTATTTATACTGAGATGTTATTTTTATTTATGTGTTGCACAACAGTTTCGTATATCCGTGCACATAGCAACGAGAAACGATGATTATTATTTTAATACGATTTTAAAGTGTCTTAGAAAATTGAGCCAAGATCTAAATTTTAAAATTGACTCACGAGAGACTATAAGATACCGAGTTTTTCTCTTATTGGATCGATTTTTTTCATCGTGCAGTATTTTTCGTCCCTGGATGTACGAAGATAAAGTATCCCGACGCTGGTTCTCGTCCTGATGGCCGTGTGTTGTATACCGTACGATAGATGGACGCATTCCGAGTTGACACTTCGAACAACCCCAAAAGCTTTCACCGGGAACACACACAACCTGGCTCTGGTAAATGCAAACATTTCTGCGGTTCGGGGGCGCGGAAGGGACGACGATTTCGAGTAGACGACCAACCGTAGGCTAAATGGATCCATTGTGCCATCGAGCAAAGTTGAAGCATCGAACAATCGACTGCGGTCATCGACTATCGGTCACACGCACCTAAAGATAGTGTCAAAGTCATGAGAGGCGAGAACGACCGAGAAGCGGAAATCGCGCAAGCTATGTTATAAAGGGGCTGGACGCGAAACTGATCGCCCGCGATAGGAAAATACAGGAGTATCGATAAGTATTTGCTTAGGCTCCCCCGTGAATTATTCGTCGGAGAACGGACATGACGTCTTACCGCGAATAAAAACATCCGTTTGCCGCCGTTTTTCTACTTATTTCAATAGACCACGAGCAGTTAATTACAGAATAAAAAAATAAAGGTTATTTTTGCGGAGACGATTAGCTTAAGCTTCTAAATAAAAATAACTAACTTTTTCGAAAGAGTATTATCATATCTGGTTTTTAATACACTGTGTGTGGGAGAGGAGTGGTTATAGGATATAACAAAACAGTAAAAGGAAGCAAAATAATATAGATACAAATTGTGGAATTTTGTATAATGTACGTGTATTTTATTATACGATACAGAACATAAAAGAAAATAGCTGTGTGTATTCGCACGCATGGTAGGTTTCCGCAGGATGTATTTTTATCTATTTCAAAGGCTTTAACAGCCGTATAAAATTGTTTTACTGTCTCTTTAGCGCATTTGAAACATACGTTAGCGTTACTCGCTAGAGAAAGGACATCGAAATTTTGTGGTTTTTGATGCTATTTCGGATATCTTTATGACGCATGAAATTTACTGTAATTACGCGTAATAATATAATACGTAAATGCATATAATACGAAATATCTTTGCGAGAAGATTTCTGCTGAAACTGTAAATTCTGTGAAATTCATCGTTACAATATCCACGTTGAATTCTGACCTAGTTACTGAAATTGTGGAATAACATTCTACTTCTACGATTTTATGCAAAGTGATACAAGACGAAACTCAAATTTCAATACCATTCATTCCGAAAGTTTCTTCCAAATTAAGTTTGGCAAGTGGGTCCTTATCTACCGCTTTCGCGTGTATTTATATAGAGAAATCTCTGTTAACGTGAGTATAAAAGGAGTCGGCGAGGATACATCGCGAGGAAAACTCACCCCCCCCCTCCACGACGCTAAGGATACCAAAGTGTCGGGAATCCCGAAGGTAGGTACTCCCAGTAGCGCGATTACCGAACTTACCTGGAACAAAGAACATAAGGCTGAATTAGCGTGAGGATAATGGCACATTCGTTTCAATGCACATTTAGCGACAAAACAGCTGCCGTAAATGCTGATAACACCATAAGGGGGCTTTTACGCGAGACGATATCGCGCGGCGTTTCTTCCTTTTTGCGCTGCCAGCGCACGACGCATCCGCCTTACGTACCTCGCTCGCTCGCTGGCTGTACGCGCAAAAGTCCGCCAGTTTAATGTCATTTCGTCCCTCATTTGTGATTCATGAAATCGTCCGAACTTTCGTCCCCCCCCCTACACCCTCCTTCCCCTCGCCACGTTTCGAAAGCGAGCCACCGTGATCCCATTTCAGCTGTCCCACGGGCACGGCCCGGATTCCGAAGCTGTCGAATAACCAAATAGCGAAATCGATCTATCCGAGGGCATGCGTGTATATACGCCTGTATTCCTAGACTAGTACGTTTCAAGCCGAATGTGTGTCGAAAGAATGTCGATTATTTTCATTTAACGTTACCGCGTGTATTAGGAGCATTCAGGCAAAAGCGCGCGATGTCTGATATAACATTCGTTGTACTCCATATATATGGAAATTTCGTGAGTACATTCAACGGGTATGTTTAACAAATGTTGGGTATACGTATGCCGGGGGGATTGTACGCTCTTCCGTCGTACTTCGAGCAAAGTTCGCGTATGCTTTAAGACCGCAAAGATGGCAGAGCACTCCGTTCTAATTAGCGGAAGACAAGTGATTTTCGAGTCACATTCTTGGTGAGTCTCGACTTTGGCGTTTTACTAATGTTATCCTTAGATATTCTGATATAGTTTTGCCCGGAACGCGTCTCGACATAACATTCGCGAATATTGCAGAAACTACTCGAAAACCAACGACACGGCTCTCTTTGCAAGTTAATTCACTGTAATTAATATTCAAACAGATCACGATTTCCGTGTCACGAATGTATTTTTGCCCAATAAAAAAAAAATAATAATAATGGAGAAAAATAAGCATGCATAATATTCGCATGAAGTTACCGGAGTTAAAAAATACGAGTTAAGGTATAGATATACAAAAGTATTCGAATACGCAGAGCCCAGAAGTTGCGGAGCGGTGCACCACGCATAAAATATTAAGTTGTTTGCGAACACAAATAATGTTATACGTGGAATACCTGACGAGGAAAATAAACGTATTATTGTCAATTTCTGAAAATATTCCGCAAGAACAGCCGACTAAGGTATAGAGGGAGCGTTCTTTCCCTCATAAACTCGCCGTTATTCGTTTCGTTTTCAACTTCGTTCCGAGTTTTCATTGGGGTCCGCGCAGACGTAGGGCTGAATTTTACACCGGCGGGAAGTCCGGGTAATTGGAATCGCAGGCGGAAATTGATACCACAATAACAATGTTGATGACATGCACTCGATAGCCGACGTCTCCTTGAGGGAGAACGGAACGGAACAAAGAAGAGGAAGGGCGTGGGATGGGGCAAGGCAAGGTAGAAACGGAGGGCGCTCAGACGAGGCACCGACTCCCTCAAAGCGGCATCGTCGTAGGAAGGAAGTCAATTCGCCCAGAAGCGTCTTATTTAAAAGTTTGTATCGGGCAGAGAAGGAAAAGGAGAGAGAAGAGCGAGAGAGAAGACACGCTTCTGCGAGCGAGAGGCGGAAGACGCCGCGCAGCTAAATTGTCCGTGAAGAGCTTGAGGGCGAGAAAGAAGTGCCAAAGATTCAGTAATTTATCTGTGACCATCTAGAGCGGGAGGAAAAGAGGAAAAAAAATGAGGAATGAATCGAGCCTTAATGAAAAGTCATTCACCGATCTTGCCTCGCGTCTTTTTCCTCCGGGGGATGCTTCATTCTTCACGAAATTTGCCCACCGAACTCGAGAGTTTGCACCAAGTACCAATCGCAATCATTGAACAGTCTATTTTCCAGAGTGCGCCAAGTGTTTTTATTATCTTGCGTAATCATTAAAAAAAAAATCGTGCGCCATCACTAATAAGTTTTCGATAAAATATTCAGTTTGTTTGTCTTATGTCATTTAAGCTAACAAAGAAATAAAAATTTAGGTGTTATTGCGCTGAAAGCTTTCGCAAACACGTAGTCTGTACACAAGCGTTTCACGTTCCGGCTAATTCAATTGAAATCGCGCCAAGTGTGACGTAAACAATGGTAGCGATGGAGCCAATATTTCTCTCCGCCTCGCGTAAAAAAGTCAGCAGGTTACCATCGACGACAGACTGTTTCCAACGGCTCTTAATTACGATATTCCGTGCGCGGAAACTATATTGACCCCTTTGAAAATCAACGAAATGGACACGTATAGGAAGAAGCGCTCGCTCTCACGTACAAGCGTAGTGATTCGTACATATAATTCGTAGTCGTGTTTCGTTCTTATTACTACATGTCCAGGCACTGGTGAAAAGGCGCAATCAAGATTTCTCGCCGCGTGCAACTAAACGCGTCGTGACATATGCATCACCGCATCGTGTCGTTTCATCTTATTTCGTATTCTTGTTTGCGTTGCCGTCACTTCATTGCTATAAATTGCTCGACTAAAATAATTGTACGTAATATGATAAAAGCGTTACTTTTATTGAATGCTTGAAAAAAAAATACTATAAAGGTTTCTACGTTTCATATTTGTATTTAGAAATCACGAGAAGAATTTATTATACGCTGTTATTTTTTCTGCGTAGTTGGAGTTTCGACATTGATGGAATAATTTTAGTTATGTAAAATAAGATTCTTAACGAGTAAGTAAGGGGTTAAATTCTTTATTTGGACAAAAAATTACTAAAACCACCGACATAGAATTGCAAGAAAATATATTCTCACGATTCAAGTGAGAGCGTCGTGATTTCATCGTCGACATTCGTGTACCGGCATTGAGATTCCGGCGAGTGCGTCGCGAAACGAAATTATGGACCATGCGAGGGGACCATCGATAGATTCGCGCGACCTTGATGAGTTCAGAAATGAACAAGTTGGGCGCTCGTCCGTCCACAAAGTCCTTGATAACGACGCCGAAGATAGAAGATACCCCGCAAGCTTGTAGGCCGGGCGGTAACGAGAGAAACTGCGGCGCTCATTTAGCCGTGTTTGTTCTTGCCCGTCCTTTCCCAAGGGCCACGCGGTTGGGGGACTGCGTCGATGTTGCCGACTTAATTATACCCCATTCAGAGGCGTGTCCCTTGCACAAACTGCGCCCGCAGTCCAGTATCCCGGTCGACATGGTGACCATGTACCAAGAGCTACGTTTGGTAAAGGTATGCGTTGACGTGTTGAATATGTACAAAATATTTTAATATTTCCGACCTGCATTTTAATGATGTATTTCTCTATAAAATAAAATTAATTTTTCCTTGTCTAAAATGACGAGGCATAAGATATTTCAAGTCACATGTAGCTCGGAGGAGAATTATTTTTTCTTTGCGTTATTTTTCCTTTAATTTTAATTTTTCCTTTAATTTTCTATGAATCACTCTATATTTTACGCATTTTAGTTGTAAGGAAGATGTGTTTACTTTATTAAAAATATTAGTAGAAAGTTTTTTTACGTTAATATTAGTAAGTAAGGCTACTCTGTGCGATTTTATTTAATTGTATATAATGATAATATTCAAACGAGATGTACATTATGATGATATTAGAAAATTATTCGAGATGTTCCTGTACGACGTTTTCTCTGTAAATCATTCATATGTCGTAACTAAGTACGATAAGGGTAAAACAATGAGTGGCAATTTGAAGGCATCCCTAACGATAAGTATCTCGTTACGTGGGAGTTATGATGGATTTGATACGATGTAGCGTCGGATCGACAAAGACGCCCACATCGGTCGGTGGCATATGGAATAACGATGATAATAACTGACAAGGAAATCCTATTTGGGGGCTGTATACGTATTCCGATAATGATAAGTTGTCAATAGCACTCAAGCGTATTTATGTTGCAGCATTTCTACGGACAAAGTGATGCATAAATCGTCTAAGCAATATTCTATGATAACAAGATAGCTGGCTTGAGAGGCTTCCAACAAAAGACGATTGTACTTACAAAGTCGAAAGTATATAAAAAGTAATTTTTTTTTTTAATTTAATTCTAATTTCATTCAATTAATTATTATCACTTGCTTTTTAATTATATAATACCTTATTTTGTTTGTGATTTTCGCACGTATGTGCGAAATTATAATTGTTATGCACTTGTGTAAATTGCATGTAATCGTGAAATTAGAGGTAACATCTGCGATCTCGCCTCGTTAGAAGGATTCTAGAAAGTTTGAAGAGGCTTCAGCAATAATTTAGATACGTACCGAGAATTTGAAGACATAAGAGTCTAGCAGCGATTCAGACAGGCGCATTAGCTCTCACAATTTCGCTTCGCGTATCTTGTACGCAGCATCGAAAATCTGGCGCGGGCATTTGCTATGCGCAGATAGGTAGCGCCTTACTTCGCGCGTTAGTCACGTCGAGAACACTTAATTGCTCGCGATTATGAAGGTTGGGGAATGTGGAACGTAGCGACTGTAATCGTTTGTAAAAGTCAAGGGTGAAATTGCTCAAAACGCGAACAACGGGCGGCGCGAACTCGAAATACGCGTGCACCAAATAGGGGGATTCGAATGCTGCAACGGTTTGTGTAGGAAGGCATTTATTATAAGCGGGGCGGAAAGAAGTTTTAAATATCTCTGATATCCGCGACGCCGTGGAATTCTATTCGAGTAAGTAATCGCGAAGCTCTGCCTTGGGTTTCACAAAGTCAACCTATATTGAAGCGGATCAAATTGTTCGGGGCGGACAATAGAACTGAAAGTTTGGTTCTTTACTTCTTTGTCTTCCCTGAAAAAGCTTTCCTCTCTCGGCTCTTTTCTTTCTGAGAGGTTTCGTCAATTAGCTAATTCTTTCGGCGCACCGGCTCTTTTTTTTACGACCGACCTTCTATTCCTTTTAACCCGCCCGAACACAAAGGCCAAAACCGTCGAACTCGAAAAGAATACATACGCTACGCGCATGTCACAGCATGCGAGTATGGGAGAGCTTATGTAACAAACCTATGTAACAAGCTCGACGCATTTCAACGCTTCGCCGCGCGTTTAAGTCTCTATAAATGAATAAGATACATTGAATAAGACAGTCTCCAAAATGTGGTATAAACTTGTTTGAGGTAAACAATTTTTAATTACACAACGCGGATTTAATTTCCTGTAGGAAACTTATACGGAAATGCGTGTATGTCAATCTGCAGGCTTTTTTCTCTGTATTTTAAACAGCAAAATTTCTATTTATCACACATTTTCGTGCTTATCTGATTCATGGAAAAAGAATTTTACAAAGAAATGTTCAATGTCATCGACGTTGACGAACAACTGCCGCTGTTCACGCTTAAAATATTTTATTCCGTATACATTCCGTAATATTGCAGCATGCGTTCTTCCTAAAGCAATTTCCAGGCTTACGTATGTAATATGCGCAGACTCACTTCCTACGAGCCGTCGACAGTGTGGCAGTTCTATTCCTCTTAACAAATAAATAAATCACCCTGGGGGTCCAGCTGATTTATGTGGCGGAGTTTCAGCCGTTTTGCTCGGTAATATTCCATCATGCCGGATGCGGGTAGAAACTCTCGTATGACTCGCGACAGGAAAACCGAAAACGTAATCGCGCAAATTGCGGTGCTTTCCACGGGTGTAACGTCAGGGCTCTGCGGCAGGCTGACCAGACCTTTTTGTCCGCCGCATGCGTATTTCCTGCGCGAGCGTGTGCGTTTCCGACTTTACCCACGTGTTGATTTTCGTTCATGGGTAAATAAAGGGATTTCGTTCGCGGCACTCGCACCGCGTCTGCTATTTTGAAGATATTTTTCGCAGTCCGTTCGACAAGTATTATTTTAACAAGAGAGGACCAATAGAAACGCCCGGTTACCTCGCTATACTCCAGTATCTAGTATAGAAATCAGTAGAAACGTACTATATACTCTTCGGTGTACGTATATATCCCAAATATATCTAGAAATATATGGCTAGGGAGAGGAACAGAGAGGATCTAAAGGAATTACCGCGAACGAATATATTTATCGGCTACCTTCGAGGTCGTATATTTTTCCCAAAACTCCAAGTCACAGCGATTGATTTTTCCGCGTGCCATCAAAATTCTAGCAACGTCGGGGATAGCCCAGACTTTGCAGAGGTTACACAGAGAAGATATCGGCTTTCACGAGCAACGTGACGGATCTTTCCTTCGTCTATCGAGCGAAGGAGGGCGAGAAAGAAAATCTTGCGATCCGGCGATACGGTGGAATATTCGACGTAACACGTCCAGAACGGTGTCGGGGTGTAGGAAGAGGAAGGAGACGGCGGAGGGTGACGCGGTAAAGCGGTCTGCCAATAACGCGAGAGACCTTTGTGTGGGCCGAAGGTACGAGGCGTCGAGGCATCGCATAGCATCGCTTCGAACGCCCCTTACGTCGCGATCGCCTCGCCAACCGCCACCCCCTGCCAAGGGATGGCTGCACGCTCTCACTCGACTGCCTTCTCTCCGGCATGGCGAAGGCTCGAAAGGGCATCAAAGAAAAAGCCGAACGCTCGTGTCGGAGCCGCCATTTGATTTGCGCAAAATCGCGAAGGGACGCCAAACGATAATGCCTACCAACAGCTGCGTGCGCAAAACTGTTTCGCGGAAATTGCTCCGGGATGAAAAGATTCATTCGCGCAGCACGAGGGCGAGGACGTGCCTCGATCGACATCTTGATATAACCCTGGCAAACGATACGAT
This sequence comes from Temnothorax curvispinosus, assembly GCF_003070985.1. Classification (NCBI taxonomy): domain Eukaryota; kingdom Metazoa; phylum Arthropoda; class Insecta; order Hymenoptera; family Formicidae; genus Temnothorax; species Temnothorax curvispinosus. The sequence continues at coordinate 463,362 of NW_020227658.1, forward strand.
ATTATTGAAAAATGGAAAAATCAGACGTAACGCGAGGACAAATATACAACAATGTACCGCACACAAGTGCGACGGAGACACGTTTAGAAGGACATGTGAATATAGCGCGTGACTACATTTTTAATACAGATATCAGCATTTCCATCGTCGGTCGGTGGGAAGCGAAAGAGGGCACAAAGTCTCGAAAGCAATTTAAGGTCCAGGAATTTTCTTTGACCCCCGAACACCGGGGTTCGCTTCGCAGAGGCTCGAGCAGAGACACGCGGCCCATCTAGCCTTCCCCTTTTTCATTTTCCCGATAGCCACGTCGTGGCTGCCAGATTAAAAACTAAAAGTTCGCTGGGTGCGTTAGTGCGGCAAATAATTGAAAGAGTTTTTTAACGGGATGTCCCTTACCCCGGACGTCGCGTCCTCGGCGTCGCTTTCGCTTCCGCCTTCTGTCCTCGGCCATCGCTGCTCTCGCTATTCGACGGAACGACTGCAGAAGGAAGAACCCTTAAAAGCCGGAGTGCGCAGCTTTTTAAAACGATGTAATTGTTAATTTGGAGACGAAATACAATTTCGCAAAGTTCCCCGCTTGTTCAAAGGAGAAGAACGCAGGGATCGAGCCAGGGCGGGCGGGGAGGTGCGAGAGGAACGAAAATGAGCACCAACGACCTGGAAGGGCGAGGACGAAGGGAATAGGAGCTCGGCGCAAAGGCGACAAAGACACCGCCATTATTTCGAGAACGATAGTCAATTTAAATTAACAGTGCTAGAGAGCTTGGAAGGCGACCCTCTCTCACGTACCTAAGTAATCTCATTCCGCATTAATGCGCGGGACGAGTGTTAGCAGCGCGACAGCAGCAAGGATCTTCGCGAGATCCATCTGCGCGCTTCTTTATACACCCAAAATTGCAATTCGCTCTATGACAATAGCGCGCGCGGCGTAGGGCAGTATCGGGTAGCCTTAATCTCTCATCCTGCGATGGAAATGAGCGGATCTTCGTGGGCTTCGGTCTCTCCTATCGTCGCGCGGCTGCGCCACAGAAACGGCAGGAAACGGTACGTACCTCCTCCGTCGCGAACCGAATCAAAAGATACGCCCGCTCTCCACGCTCGGTATTCGAGCGGGATGGCAATTCCGACGATATATCCACATACCGGATACTTTTATCGTACCTCGCTCCGAGATAAACGCCGCGTCTTATTCATAATTCTCCGTCTCTTTCCGTAGTTGCCCGGGCATATCCCAGGATTTAAGGCATGCCCACGTCGCGTTCCACTTGGCGTCCGTGCGCGCTGCAAATGCGATCCTGAAAGGAATCGCTTTTAAAGAGGATATTTCTATCGGGGTATAAGCGCCCAGCCGTTTACGTATTCATAGAGGTGGAACGAATGCGTGTAACTTTATTAAAGGCGAGTGGCGCTCCCCGGTCCGCCGCGCCGCGCGCTCCGCCCTTGCGAAAAATAAAATTCGTAAAGTTCAACGGGCGTGCAAAGAGTCGATGGGTGTCCCTCGCGAGGCGGGAAAAAGAAAAAGAAAAAGAGAGTGAGAGAGAGAGAGAGGAGGGATTGTATATAAACGCGGCGCGGGAAATCACTACGACGACGAGAGGAGCCACTCCCGGAGCCGGGATGGTTCTTAAAACTGACCATATTTTGGTGATATTGTCCATATATGAAAGAGACTCGATCTAGCCTCCCTGCCATCCCAGCCGGGGACATTCCATCTCGCCAAGACCTCCCTTTATACCGGCGTAAGCTAGAAATATCCTCAGTTTTATCATTTCAGACCTGGTCTTCATTTTATACGTTCCTGGCTCGCTCGTCCCCGCGTACCCCCAGTGCATCCTTAGCCTCTTTACGGACCACGGGAATGAGTCGTAGCCGGGAGCTTTTCCCCAAGAGGGGACCACGCACGAGAGTGTTTGTTGCCGCTCGTGTCCACGTCCTTCTGAGTATACGATGGTCTCCGCTCGTCCCTTCTCCCTGTTTTTTTTCTCTCCAACGACGACCTTTTCCGTCTCGCGCTAGTAGTGCGTCTAACTCTTCTCTATCTACTTTTTTTCTCATTCTTTCTCTCTCTCTCTTTCTCTCTCTCTCTCTCTCTATCACACACACATACACACACACACACACACACACCCACCAATTCGCAAGCCTATCCAATAAATCGAGAATATAATGTGCTCCGAAGCACTTGCCAATAGGTTGAAATGGACAGCCGGAAGGCCCGACTACATACTCGAATCAATATTGTCAGATTGATGCTACCGATAAGAATGGGGATTACGACTCATGATTGCGAACGTCCGAATGTGTATTACGTCACTATGCCATTTGCAGTAACGTTACAAGGATGTTACGCTATTATGAGTGTCTTGAGAGAAATTATTATTGCAAGTAGATTCAAAAATTCATTGTAAATATTCGATCTTGAAGCTTTAATTGTATTTTAATAAGGCAGTTATACGGATATTATCTCAAAAATAAATGCTTTGCGTGTACACGTAGGAAGATGCAAGTTTTCGTAGTAAACTGCAAACGTGTAGGTACGTGTATAGTATACGTTTGCTATCCCTTCAGGATACTTGTCAATACTGTCCAATTTCGCGGGATACTACGTGCTTCCTCTTTCAATATCTGCCACGTCGCACACTGCTAAGTATCCAGAACCGACAGTGAATTGGTATTACCAGACGTCCGACACTTTAACACTAGCAACACGCTTTGTCTCCTTCGACTCGGCGGTTCTGATCGATCGATCGTGATCGTCCGCGCACCCAGGCATTCAAGGACTTTTGCCCACCTATTTCGGAGCACTGCGGATTGGTTCGGCACGAGACGCAATTACCATACTCCGATCTATTGCCCACCTCACTCCCTCTCTCTCTCTCTCTCTCTCTCTCTCTCTCTCTCTCTCTCGCTCGCCTATTCCGCGGGCAATGGGCTGGATAACTTCCGGTTCGTTCACCGATAGCCTACGGTTAAACGCTGCCACCTTCCATTACCGTTATTGCCTAACGTCATTCACTAATCCATCTACCGAGCTGGGTCGTCGATCGATCGTCGACCGTAAAAATCGTGGTCGCCGTGAACAGGTACGTACTATACTCGATTTTATTACTACGAGCAAAGTCGACACTTTTACGCCCTCGACTATTTACAAGCCTCGACTCTACGTTATATCACGAATATGACATCACGTATAGTAGGAAAATATCAAAAGATGGATGGCTTTTGATAAAACGCTGATGGATAGTGATTAGTCATCAGCATTAAAAACAGATTTAGAATGTCGTTCGTATAAATAGCTTGTTGCAACTTTTTTCGCCGTTGAGTAATTATTACTAATTACACATAGTAATTTACACACAAATTTACTTTCTAGTATAATTAATTCAATTTTACTTCAAGACAAGCTCAGGTTTATTCTTAGCGCCTCCTACTCTATTAGATCGAAAATTTCCGATTTTACATTTTTTTACACTCAATCTTAAAAAAATGCCGAGGAAAATTTTGTATAACAATACAAAGCAAGGGGTGGTCGACATTACAGGCGATGTTAGTTGAGTTCGCGAGAGTACACGTGGAGGAAAACGACAAACAAATGCAAGACGCAATGGCAGTGGCGGTCGAAAAAAGCAGCGACAGGAGGGTGTAACGGAAGGGTTTACCGGGTAGTCGAACCGAGGAGGGGGTGAGGATGGAATGGAGATAGCTGCTTTCTCTTTACGCTCCGGCGGCTCAGCATCCGCAATGGTAGCACGCCAGTCGGATCTTCTTTACGAGTATTGCGGTTGCGCCACGAGCGCGTCACAGGAAAGAGATCGCGGCCCCTCGTCGGCGGGGATTCGCTCCACTTTTTTAATCCCGGAATTGTATTTATGCGCGTACAATGGCACTTCCCTGTCCCATTACTTCTCCACCGTCCAGCGCCGCCCCGCCCGCGCCCGTCCGTCCGTCCGTCCGTCCTCTTCGAAAGGAGACTCCCGTGATCCTGCTCGAAATTTTCGGCGCGCATTGTTCCGGAATTCACGCGTCGCGCGACGAAATAAAGGGATTTTATCGATAGTGTCGCGCGCGCTTTATTGTTCTACGCCAGTAGAACGCCACCGATTGCACATGAATGTCTTTCTTTTTACGTATATGTCTAAATAAGCTGCGATAGAAATGTCTACGAAACTCAAGTTTTTAACAGCGGTTTCATAAGAAAGATCTTTGTCACCTTGAACAGATATATTTGGTGAAATATATCTGTTCTTAAGGATAATGTGATATATATATAAATTCTTATTCTGCCAATGACATTGCGAAAGACTGTTTGCGAGAATCATGTAAAAATATAAACCAGAATATTAATCATTTATATAGATTAACGCAGTCATGTTCTTTCGTAATACAATTAATTGTGTTAAATAAAGACAAACGAGGCTATCACTCTAAAGTTCAAGATGTGTCACATAACTTCGTGTATATTCAAATTTGCGATAACATTGCCGACGTTGTTATAGTGAAAACTCTTTCCTCTCCGCGTCATGCTATTGGCCAATTTTTGTGATCTTATCGCACTACTTGCTGATATATAAAGAGTGTCAGATATGTCGAGACGTCTCTCACTGTCTTTCAGTGTCTACAAGGTTAATGTTAAGCTGAGTTTATGAGGCGACGTGAAAAAAAGCAGATACACAAAAAAAGAAAACAGGACAGAACGAGGGACAGAAGGAACAAGTGGGCATTCATTCCCCGCATTCCAATTTCAAAGAAGCTCTAAAGCCGTGATCAGACTACGGATTGGGATTGAGATTGGATTGAAATTTGACCAATTAGAGCAATGTTCACTAAACTTGTTAGTTTTCTTTATTCTGATTGATTAAATTTCAATCTCATCCCAATCCGTATTCTGTGATCACTGCTTAAATCACCCGTTTATATCCTCCAGTGATGTTCGAGGATAACGGTGAGAGCGGCGCTAGAAATGTGCAAGTCAAATAGCTTGACTCAGCGGTTTATCCGAATGCACGCATTCGCGCGTGCACACATGGCGTATCTTTATCAACATATGACGGTACGATGTTTATATCGATCCTTTTCGAGAGGTCTCCTCTTCCGCCATCACAATCAGGCGTCATCGCGCCCGAGTTTCGCTCGTATACAGTCAGTCATGTTATACTGCAGGTTACTAAATAAATTTTCGAAATTACTGCCGCTTCCGCGAAGAAGCACAGTTACCGGGGGTTAGTACCAGCTCCTCGGGCATCGATGCATCCCTCGTACGTCACGTTCCCTCCCTCTCGCTCATCGCTTCTCGTCGTCGCTCGTGATGCACGTGGTAATCTATTATTAAGGACCGCGAGCAGAGCGCAAAGAGAGAAGTTTACGAGGCGATGTAAAATACGCGAGAGATTCTACAATCATAAAGGGGCAAAAATACCTTTACTCTCTTTCTCTTTCCCTCCGGCTCCGGTGCAACCCGCGAGGCTTCATGGCCTTTCCGTTTTTATACTTCTCCTTCTCCCGCCGTCGCCCACCTTTTCCACCGGTATCGCGCGCTCGCCGTTGGACCAGATAAAACTATAACTTTTGCCGACGCGTTTTGCCGGTGCCACATCATCGGCGAAGCTTTCGCGTCGCTTTACGGCGAAACAGACAAGTTCGCTGCGAACGGGGAGGTCGAGCGGCATCCCGGGAATAGCAGAGAGGAACGTGCACGGGGGAGGGGGGGGCGTTTTAAAAGCACCTCCTTTAAAAACCCCCTACGTGGAATCGCTCCTGGAAAATCCTCCGTTGCGCCGCGCGCCAGCCTAATCTGGCCCGGGGCGCAAGATCGTAAATCCTCCTACGTCAAACGCGAGTCTGAAAGAGGAGATCGGGGGTACGCAGGTGCGCGGATTGTCTCGATGAATCTTTCGCGATAGGACCTGGCGCATAAAGCGCCCCGCAACCTTAGCTACAAATAAAATCGTCTCGCCGCTTCTACGTGATGTTTTCTTTTACTACCCTCCGACGTGGGCGAAGCTCCGACGCAAAAAGGAGAGATTTTGCATAATGAAAAAGGGGGAGACTATTTTTGAAAAGGTCGTATTCCTACGTATGCAATTATCTCCGCCAGATAATATTCATCATTGAATATTATATCACGTATTCTCTTGATTACCACGCCCCGCTTTACGGCCTGGATCCGACTCATAATCATATATTTATTATTTACGTTGTGTCCGTCAATATTTGATAAAAGTTGATTGTATACGTGATATGGTGTAATCGGTAGTTGTACGGCAAATAGAAAATAATTTCGCGATGGACGTACGTGTATCCGCGGGAGGCTCAAACATCGCCGATCGCGTACACACTTCTTGCGGATTTAATAACTCCAAGTTTAATTAACTATCGAAACTCGACCGATCGATTTCCCCGGAGTTCTTCCCGTCGAGGCTACACTTTGCTTTTGATCCCGGTCTTCTCCCGTCATCCAACTCCCGGTCCAGGACCATCGACGAAGGTCCATAATCCCCGGAGACTAAGGAACTCATCCTCTTTCCCTCGTCCAGCCTTCGCTGCTTCAGCGCCAGCGAAGAATGACGAAGGTCGACAAAATTCTTTCGCTTATACTGTCCACTCGCGCGACTTATCCCCCGTAGTTTTTAACGACGGAAAGCGCCACCGAATATTGAACCGCTCGACCGGAATTACTCCGCCCAATCTCGCGTGTCATCGGCACGATGTGTTAGAGAAGACAAAAAGAAGAAGAAGCAGCGAACAGAGAGAAGAGGTAGATAATACGGCGATCCGTGTGACTTTTACAGAAACTTTTTCGCCGAAAGTTTTTGGCACTTTTAGATACCGTTACGCGCGCGCGCGCGCCGATGTCTTTCGAAATCGCATGCCCCGCGGCTTTTTTCACTTGAAGAAACTACTAATGAGAAAGAAGAGAGAGAAGAAATGGACGAGAAAGTGTCAGTAAAGAGTAAGCGAGCGTTATCGCCCATCGGAATATGCCGAGGCTGAAAGTGTCAGAAAGATTTGCTAAGGATTTCTCACCGGAAAACGCACGGATTGCATATTCTCGTCGTGCAAAAATGACATCTTCTTGAATTTGCGCTGCAAAATAATTTGGCGTAAGAAAAAGTAAAACAGTGTCATTTGTATTCTATAAAGATGCATAAAGAGAAAGCAAATAAATTCGCGGAAATATATAAAAAGTTTCAAATATCGGAGTTACCGTACAAGATAGAAAAAATTTAGTCTTTAATTGCAATATTAATCTCGCGGACTTTCGTCGTATATTCCCGTTAATTAATTTTTATTAATTACAAATTAATTATACGTCTCAATAACCGATTTAATAGGATCTTTGGCAAGGACTAAGTCACACGTAAGTAGATAGATATCCGAAAGAAAGTTGGGTGCAGTTCGAGCCACTGCGGCGCGGAGTTTCCTAAGGGAGGACATTTTAATTACCGACTTCCCATTCACCGGCAGTATATACCCGTGCGCTACACCTGCTCCTAGCACTTGTGCCTTTGCCACCATAGTACGACCTCGCGCCATTTGTCTCTCAAGTTTATATATAAAGCCGATCGCGTCCACCCTCGCCTCCTCCAACGGTTCAAAGGCTGGACGCGGTGCGCTTCAGATCGGAAACTACGGGCGACAGAGATTGACTGGACTTCAATAAAGCTCTTGCCGAAGTGCCAGGCAAGATGGTCGCGGAGAGTGATGAGGATGGTACTATGTCGGCGTCGCTAAACTGCCGAGTAGCCTCCCGAAGCTTTACAGTACATTCGATTCAGGCACCTCGATAAAACGCGTCCACTTTGATCGGGATATATATGTACATACATACATATATACTGCTAGTTGATTGAGCTATATATAGTGCGCTGCTACGACGATGAAGTGTAAATGAAGTTAAAGAAGTGAAGCGTATTTGATTTACGCATTACGGCTTAAAACGGCTTAAACGCAACGTTATCGGGTCTAATTAAGCATGATCGATGAAATCTCGTCTCGTAAAAGAATAAAATATACTCGTGGATTTAATCATTATTATATCCCGCTTTTATCAATGAATATAAAGCTATGTACGTGCAATAGGAAGAAAATGAGATTATATTTAAAGAATAAAAATTAGTCTGTATATACGGATCACCGCGAAATGCTGGGCACGCGTATATAGCGATGTAATAGTACTGGAACGCCGTACCCTGAGCTAATGAGCTCGTGTCTAATAAAGGGTGGCATTTGTACAAATTAATAGCCCCCCAATGAGCACGGAGGACGTACACCGTGACTACCGCGTTGGGAAGGACACCATGCGTCTTCCCTCGGATTCGCGTCGACATCGCGAGGGTTCCTGCGGACGACTGTCCACGATAATCAAGACTAACAGCTTCGGCTGATCCTTCAACCTTCTTCGTCACCACCTCCCGAACCTCCGGCACTCTATATCTCAATTTGTATCACAATAACGTCACTTTAGCGCGGTGCCAACGTCCGCCATCTGCTCGCTTTCTTTTATTATCGCCGAGTCTCTTTCGCTTTTCTCCCCCCCTGGAAGCGGAGGCGGATGTTTTCGCTGTCTGGACGAATTCGTGTTCGTGGCGCGTATCGAAACGCCCGGACGAGGATGCAGTGTCCGCAAAACGACGTATTTTGCCGACCACGACACCCGCGGGAGTAATACGAATCGTTCGAGCAATTGCGAGTATGAAGGTTTCTTCAGAGAGATATAAAAGCGAATCGAGGATCGCCGTGGGGATACGTAAACAGAATGCAGATTCTCGCAGTTGTTTATTTATTTGCGAAGAAAAAGCCTGGAAGAAGCATCCGCGCTATTATCAAATGGATCGCGGAGAAGTTCCTGGCGAAAGTATGCGTGCAAGTTACATGGGCGTGAATTACATGGGCTAACAGCGTTCCCGGATTGTTAGATGGTCGTGGCTTAGCATGGAAACCAGAATTAAGACTCGGCGACTGTGTGCAAGATGTTATAAATGAAAAGCTTTATGTACGAAGTCTCGAAGTGCCATTAAATTAAACGGTACTTAGAAAGTTCTTACATAAAACCCTCTAACTGCCCCACCTCGATTAATAGACACGCATTAGGAACCGCCGTTTTCACAGGCTGGCCTCGTACATGGAGGGGGGGGGTGGAAATGCAGATCGTCCGTGTAGCAGCAGGTTCCGCTGCTAATCTTAGGACGCAAACTGCCGTACGCGAGTGTCATTCAGATCGATTCTGTTCATTAACTCGCGAGAGCGACGCGACGCGGTGAAAATCGCGGAACGCTTGATGATAATGAGTCTCGTTGATTAAAAGCCTCGCATTTTCGCGCCCATTCACGAATCACCGTGTCGCTAATGGGATTGGAAACAGTGACTGACGCCGAGTTGGGGTGTGGAATTGGTTTGGCCGTCCGTTTGCACGTTGGCCCACCCCTTTCACCCTCCGCTCCCTCTCTCGCTCCGCCGTCGCCGTCCATCTCCGCGAAGCGTACGTTTTCAATTTCGTGCTTGAACCTTAATACCCCGAACAGTTCTTTCAAAAGCCATCCTTCGCGGCTAACGAAAGTGCTGATTCCATCGCGCGTCAAGTTCGGCGCGAAATTTATTTCGCACAAATCCATCTGGTAAACCTTTTTAGCATACCCGCGAATTTCATGTCGCTGCAAATGGAAACTTAAGCCAGATTACTTCCCGCGTTTTTGCGGAGCTGCTTGTCCGCTTATGAGTGTTACACGGCATTAATGATGGTGGAATGTAGAAGGAAGGATGCGGGAAATAGCATGCTAGTAATATTTTCATAAAAATATATCGTACTAACAATAAGTAAAATAAATGTTTCACTATATCTGATAATAGTTACGAGAAATGCGCCGTGTTGATAATTCGACGTTGTGATTGACAAAAAAATCGGTTCCTCGTTAGTTAAAAAATCTGACATTGAAATTAAAATTGGAAGTGAACTCTGAGAGACACCTTGTAAATCAATAATGTAACGCGTTCTGTATGCATGCGGTAAATATTATGTGCGTCATTGGATACCACAGTTCTGATAGCGAACGATAACGCTTAACCGCGTGATATAATACGAGTGCACGCTAGATTTAGCGGGTGATCAGTTTTTGCAAAAATGAGGAGCTAGCTAATGCATTACTTTCGGGTGTGATTGCAGAGATATGCGGAATCTATAATTTCCATGTACACGACGATCTGGCCGATATTAATATGCAATCAATGTGGACCCACGCATATTCTGCCGTCATGCCCTCATTACGTTAGTGACGATGTGCTATTCGCCGAGTCATATTACGAAATAAACGAGCATGAAACGCTGTGATATGGAATATGGACCGCCAACAATATTTACATAATTGGAGTAATTTCGATTCGACAGTATTTATCGGAAATTGCGGTTTTTAGAAAATTTCCAAGTAAAAATAAGATTCATAATTGTAATTTATAGACCTTACACACATATATTCGCGATTTATTTTGCACAAAAGTTCGTACGTTTTACTACGATATGACGAACGTCGAAATTTTGTCGACGTGCTGTTTTTAATAATCTTATACGCGAAGCATGTAGATTCACGAAAGCGTTACAGCGAAATTTATATCAATTCTGCTTCCAAATAAAAAGCAGATTGCTAAAATACAATAAGTGCGCCTTACTTGCCTCATGTTGGATTTAATCGAACATTATGCTTAGAATATGCTTTCAATACGATAAAATAATAATAAATACGAGGAAAGTTGAAGTTATAAGAAAATCGGGAATGGAATGCTTGCCGAGCTACAGCATACAATGCGGCCTGATATTGAAGTTTCAAGAAGCGTAGCAGCCGCTTCGAGCACTTCACATTTGGCAAAAGAGAGAGACTCGAGGAACAATACATGGCTCACTGTCAACAAAACGTCGTCCAGCATTCCCAGGACAATCTCTTCGCTCGCTGGTACCTTCGTCGTTCGCCCCGGCGTAAAATCGATCTCGTTAAAACTTTCCGAGGCGGACGCACCAGTTTCGAAAACTTTGGCGAGATGATGCGGGATAAGAAAGACGAAAGACGTGTCAGGATATATAGAGGAGGACAGTATACCGGTAAAGGGATATAAAATTAGGACCTCGCGACAGACTGATTTGTCCTGTATGAGCGAATTTTCTACTCGATTTTAGTTTAAGGGCAAAAACACGACAGCAGTTTCTGTCTCCTGTCTTCCGATGCGATCTCGTCTCTTCTGCTGCGCTAATCATTCACCAAGTTCGCCATGGCGGCTCCATTAACGTAATTGTCACGAGATTTCACCGTGGAAACCGGATATATCGCGATACAAGGAGCTATCCCGGTGAAAGCCCGGAATGCACACTAGATGTGAAACTTTGGGCATGCGAGCCGTATTGAAACGTTGTAACTCGTACGGCGTGTACGGCGGAGCTTGTAAGATGTAATTTCCTCTGGGATTCACTGGGCGAAACTTGGCGAAGTGCGGTTGGGTACGGACGTTTTAAATCGTTGCACTGATTCGCGCAAATAATCATAATTCCACGCGCGGTCTCTGTGAATGAGGTTTTATCATGACCCGTGTCACCTCACGTGTTGATCGCGCGATTGTCAGCCGAAGTGCTGATCCGCTGCCATTCTGAAAAATTATATATGACGACTCGTCGCGAATAGCGCGCGACCATACCCGCTATAAAATCGGCCGGAACAAAAGGGCTCGAATGGAATTAATATCTGACGGCGCCCATTGAGCTGTAAAATCGAAACTCCGATTACCGGTGATCGTAACGCGAATTTCGGTTCGTTTATTGGAATCTCGCGGATGGACCGACGCGCTATCCCGTGCATCGAAAAATTCATCGAACTTCACGAGTGTAATTATCTTGACCAAATTATTCGCTCCATAATCCGATCTATGCACCATTTATATGAATGACGTGTCTACGAAGAACGAAAAAAATATATATGTCGCTCCACGAGGTGTATTGAAAATAATGATCTAAATGATATAACTTAAGTCGCGAGATATTCATGCCATAGATGCATGAACAGAAGCAAAGATGATTTAGGAACGGTAATTGGCACGAAAGAGAGAGCGTGCGCGCGCACTAGCAGGGAACGAATTTGATTTGCAAATTTGGGTAAATTCCCCACACTTTCTCGCGGAGTAGTCCCTCCTTGTTTCCCGTTAGTACTCGCGCGGCGATGTACGGCAGCGTCCTTCATTGCGCGCGCTTCGCCCTGCAGGACGCCCTATGGATCCCGCGGAGACACGCGGCCGAGAAAAGGCGCGCCGTCGCATGAATTTTAATTTCGTCCCGCCTCTCGTCGCCGACCGCGCGATGTACTCGGGACGACGTAACGAGCAGCTAAAGTTTTTCGAGGAAAAATTAAAAGTTTCACCGGCATTCACCGTCGCGTCGCTCCTGACCGCGCCGTCGCGACGCGCCTCGACGCGACGCCGCGCGACACAACGTTCCTCTTTCGTCGGCTGACAAGCTTCGCTCCTGCAGGTACGCGAGAGTATCTCACCGTACTTTAATATCTCGTAAGATAATTACGCCGACAGTGTCACCAACAGGGAGTGATTTTCGAGTGGATGTAGAAAGCTGATTTATTGCTCGAAATGCGTTCCAGCAGTCACTTTAATACAATCATCGTGTAATTTACTTATGTATTTCAAAATGTATGAAACAAACATTTATAAAATATGACTATTTTTTATTATTTGTGCTTTGAGGTACAAAATTCTTTTTAGCTGTGATTCTCATATGTATATATTTTTTCATTTAGCTCAGCATATAGTTCATATATATTGTATAATAGTTCTTCAAACATCAGTTTTAAAAATTGAAATATGAAATAATTTTTCCAATCAAAATAGTCACATTTATAGTGCTAGAGATTCAAAATCCTATAAACATTTTAAAGTTACTATATTGAAAAATATATTAATAAAAAATAACGTCAAAAGTATATAACGTTCTTTCATCCTTAGAGTTTTTACTTTTTATCAGAATAATAATTTACTTGTAACAAGAAATCGATTTAAGTTCTTTAACAGTTTAATGATGAAATCGATATTACCCAGATTCCATCTTTTTTTCGTATAGGTAATGAGAATGGCGGAGGATGTTTGTCGACGGAGCACGCGTATCTCCATTCAGCGATGAAATTTTCAATTCGGCGCAAGAGCGTCAAGAGAAGCGGAGAAGCGGACGGCAAGAGGAGGGAGCGAGAAAAGGAGAGGTAAGAGGAAAGGAAGGGGGGAAGAAAAAGAGCACGCGACGTAAAAGACTTTTGATGTCGGACTCGCGCAATCTGGCCGCGTCTAGGAAGAGACGGAAGCGCGGTCGTTCGCTCGCTCGCGCGCGGGCGGAAGGAGGCGGACAGATTTGCAAGCCAGATTGAAATTTTGAAATTTAAATCTTGCCGGGACTTAAGCTTAAAAAATCCGCGGCCTCCCGCGGGAGGAGACGGTGGTTGCGGGAGGAGAGGAGAACGGATGTAGGTATTCGAGTGCGCGGGTAAGGTCTTGCTAATTGTCGGATAATTTCGTCGGAGCCGGAGAAATTCAGAGAGATCAAACGGTGCTTGACACGGCGAGGCGCGTTGCACGCGCAAACTCGCTGGGATGCTGGGAACTCGTTTTGCTCCAGATTTATATGCATCACAATGTATGAATCGTATTTCCCGACCTCGAGACGATGGATCGATTGGATACGGGAACATCGCACTTAATTTTCGATGAAAATTCCTCGTTACATTTATTTGCGAATTCTTTGGATTCTATTCGAAATGACGGCCGGCAAATAATACAAGAGAAATTATACGAATATTTCGCGCGTGATTAACTGAATTAGTGTCCCAACGAGCGAGGGATGATTAAAATATTGCGTACGGAAAATTATATATATTATATGTTTAATATTTATTTCATATGAATTTCAACCCCTTTCGATATTGTGACGAGGATGCGCGCCTATTCGCGACAAATAATGCCGCTTTCGTCCGTCTATATGATCTTTTGCCGTTCTCATTGCTAATGTTAACAAACCGTGCTATTTTCTCCCCGTTCGCCACCCCGCCCGAAAGTTTTACAGCCGCCGCCGTCAGTGTATTCGTGCGGTGGTAAAGTAACTCGTTACTTCACTTTGTTCTTTGAATTGGATAGTTTTCCATTAGCAATCATAACAACGTCCTTTGGCCCGTGCCTTGAGACTGATGGAGACGGCAAAGAGGGTGGCAACCGGCATAGCGGGGGTGAGTTTGTTTATTCAAGCCTTCGCGTTACCCTCTGAGCTACTGGCGGAGGAGGTTAGCCTTGTTTTCCGTCCACGTAGTTCGTGTTAATTTCCATTTTTATTACAAAGTGAATTGCATTTTCCTCCTCCTTCGCCCTACCCCACCTGATTATTACCTCTTGTTACACAATGAAGAAAAAAAAAGGTGACTACAAACTAGTGTAACTTTGATAACTTACGTATCGAGAATACAGTTGGATGCGAGCGTGACACTTACCTGTAACAAAGAAAGAGCATATCGTTAATTTATTGAATGACGTTAATTGGTGTTACATTATAGAGAGCCAAGAAAGATTTTGAGCAGCATGCTAAGTAGTATGTTGTATTATTCAGATAATAGTTATAGAACCAAAAACCAGTTATAAGTTACGGTTCAAATTTATATAACAATCAGTATTTTATATATTATTCCACACTTGCTATTTTTAATAAAATTTCATAGAATCTGAAAGATCTAGACGATAATGAAAATTGTTCGTTTCTCGTTTTAATATTTCAATTTATTTATTTTTTATGAAAAAAAGGTACATATAACGAACAGCAACTTCCAAACGCATTCAAGTTGACGGGAAGATTGATAAGTTTTGATGAACACTAAAATCCTCAAGATTCTTATCCGCAAGACGCCTTGGAGCAAAAGAATATAGGCCGTAAAGAGGAACCGTGAAATATCAATGCATGATAGTAGCTCGGCAACGCTTTCGCGAACGATACGACCGCAAAGAACAATCGAGCGTGAACAACGATATTAGCAATAAAGGCGTAAACACGATCGCGGGCGTCTTCCTCTCTTCGCCGGTGTTTATGAGCGCCGCCGCGGTATCGAACTCTGAGTTCGATAATAAAAAGAATCTCCGTATAACGCGGAAAGTAGCGGATACTATTCGCGATTTCCAGCGGACTGGCGGATTCTAAGAGCACATAAACCGAATCAATTCTACTTTAGGGTGCGCGGGTTGTTTCTTGCCCCGCGTATTTACAAGTCCCCGAGAACGCTTCGCGCTCTAAAAAATATATCGTATTGGGTAAATCGCGAAGTACGTTGTCACCCCCTTTTCCCGATTAAAGCTCTATTCGATTAGAACGCACTCCGGATATAATGAGGATACCGGAGATACAGCGTTGCGAGCTCTCCGGTAAGCAGCACCTATAAAGGCACAAACATAACAGAGTATAATTCAGCTCGGTTCTAGTATCTGTAGCGTCTGCTCCATTCTCTAGCATTGCATCGTACAAGTCCTCTGTATCCTGTTGCAACGCACTAGCGTAATGCATTATATCTGATTAGCTTTGTGTAAGGTACGTTATCAGAGTTTGCCGTCTATAATTCTATATCTTCAAACATTTCAACACGTATATACAAATATAAAATTAACTTTCATCAAGCGTGTCTTATTATTATGTCATCAATATTTCTTTATTCATACATCTAAAAATGATAAAACAATAATTTCAAATTATGATTTAAATCACGAATGTTCCCGATCCGAATGAAGATAATCTGTAATGAATGGATTCCATTAAAAACCGTAATCAACGGAACGTTAAATTAAATAACGCCGGAGTGATACGTCTGTCGCAATTTATGTGTAAATAGTCTTTGTCAGCGTAACACCGACGAACATATTTCAACGAATGGCGCATTTTATGGCTCGCCCTCTTTCTCCTCCATCCCGAAGAAACAACGGGAGCGAGCTTCATTTATCTTGCTCGGAATCGTGTTGCATCTCGACAAATGTAACACTGCTGAGAGAATGCACCGTTGGATAAACTTTCGAAGGTATAACACACCGCGCGGGGACAAACGCCGGGGGAGAGAGATGAAACACCGGATGGGGAGTTTTATGCGCGCGATCAAAAAAGGCTGCTGGCGACCGTCGAGGAAACCGAGGAAATTGAGGAAATCGAAAATTCACCGGTGGCATTCGAAGGTTGCCGCTGCGGTATACATATAGAGATACCGCGACGGAGATGCGACGTGTAATTTCGCAGAGAATATATAAATCGGTATGAGCATATTACGCATCAATATGCGTGACTCTTCGCGGACGACGAAGACACATTAGCGAAATTGAAGAAATTGACGGCTCGATCCGTCACGCGGGAAGAAAACTGCGAGAAATTTCAAAAGTAATCCTACGGTATGCGACAAGTAGCGTGAACTCTAACCCTACATGCGTAAAGGTGTGCGTGACATGCGTGTACGTGTGTGCATCACCCCGCCTAGGTCTCCTTTGAACGTAAATCTTTCCTTTCCCCGTGTCAATCGAGAGAGGACCCCACGACGGAAATTACGGGACGCCGTTGCACGCGGCGCGCCAACTCGATAGGTATTTCCACGTCGGGGAAAAATACGTTACAAATCCAACTTTAACCTCCTCGGGATTCCGGTCACGTAGCCTCGTCCAAAGATATATATCGTATATCGCGCGCGGCGCGTCGGGTCCTTCTTCACATACCCCACTTTCCAACCTCATTCCACATTCTTCGGTACGCCCCCGAAGCTAATGTCACACGCTCCCTGAAAACTTATACGAGGCCCCCACTCGCCCATGTTAAGCCGTATTTAATGAATTTACCGTCATCGACAAATATTTTTGCTAGAAATTGGATCGCGTCGCGATGCGCGGTATTTTAGAAAATAATTCGTCGTGTCTCGGTAAATAATATTACGGAAATCTTACGAGGCAAAAAAAAAGTAATTTTCTCACTATTTACGAATACCGTTGTAAGCATCAAAGATCGTGCGATATTGCAAAAAGAATCAGACAGATCGTATAACATAAACGTGACGTATATTCTCTACGTGGATTACGGTAACTCTGTGAGTAAAGTTTCACGGACCAACGGTGTCATCTTTCTGTTACTTTGTGCGCGATATCTGCGTGAGAAATTTTATTTGTTGAAAATGACACAGCGCGACGCTTACTTTGGTAATAAATACACCTTTCGTTCGAAATGGCGCGACGGGAAGGTCTTTGAAATTTAATTCCCCTGTACATAAAGCTCACTGCTGCTGTAAATATGCGTATATGTTGTATCGAGCATAAAATGGACAAACACGATTATCATTTCATTTCAAAATAAGAAATTTACCATTTAAGCACATATTTTCGTGATATATTGTGTGATATATTCGATTATAGACCAAGGCCAAACGTATGTCAGCTGTTTACGTGTATAATTGTCAAGTCAGCGATATCTGTTGTCTGTCTTTCTTTATTTATTATGTAAAAGTCAAATCATAACGTGCGCGCAAAGAGGAGTCGTGCGGTGAAAGAGAAAGCAAAGCTGAAACCGACATGCACTGTACGAATTAGTTGGACGAATCTTGTTATCATCCGAGACTCTTTTATATATTGTTATTATTATATTATTAATAAATAATTCGATACTACAATATATATCGAATTATAGGGAATTGAAATCTTGATGTATGTTGAAATTCTTTACATTATGTATGTGACGAAAATTGTGTTAATTTGTTCTGCAAACATTGAATAGGCATAATTCATTACCAGTAGATTTAGATGTAAATAAGACCAATTGTTAGATGTTCTTAACACAGATTGTCTTTTTGTAGTTGCAGATGATCGCGCAAATATTGAGTACAATTTTGAAATTATATATTGAGAAGGAATTATATTGCTATACGTAATGGACGGACATACTTGACTAAAATCAGTGTTATGAAGATGTGAATTGATTTTAGATAATCTTTTTATGATTAAATAGATAAATTTATAATTCATATAATATTTTTTCCAATTTATAATAGCTTCCAAAACAGTATGCTTTCAAAATGTGTTAATTTGTCAAGAAAGAAATGGTTTTATACTAGAAACTATGGCACTCGTATTCGAGAAACTTAATAGGTACGTGAATATGCACGAGAGGGATTCTGGTACCCATGAAATTCGTTATTAATATATTCAAAACAGATATTGAACAAACGAATTCTACGGAATTCTATGCAAATGTATTCCGGACGGCGACTTGTAAATTTTTCATTTGCAGAAGAACCGCGATAGATGACCTAGATATTCGCATTGCCTACTTTTTGCTCTATTCTGACCTCGTTTATCAATTCGATGCTTGTCTTCATTAAACATCTTCAATGAAAGTTACATTTTAACTGATTTTACATCTTACGTGAGTTTAAAATATATTATATATACATGGTACATTAATATCTAACTAGTTACACACATTGTAAAATTGTGCTACTTTGGCGTAGACGTAATACACCGAGCGTATGCCAATAGCCTGCTTATAGTTAGAGAAACAGCATTCGGCGAATTGCAAGTGAGTACAAGGTTCTACTTCCATCGACGTTTTAATAAATAAATAAAAAGTTTCAAATGGAAGTTTTTCGATAAACATCTTGTTCGCAAAAATAAACTTTGTAAAGCGAGAGCCGAGGGAGAAATTCGAGAAGGTAAACGTAACCGGTCCCGTTTCTCTAAACTCCCTTTATTACTACTGGTATCATATTTCCGAAGTAGTCGCGACTTTGCGCGTCCACGTGCCCCTTTTATTTTTATTGGCTAGATAGAATCAGTCAATTAGGATAATAACCCAACCCGCAACCCTGTCCCGCCGTTCACCACGAAATTCCAAAGGCGCGTATCTCGTAAAATGTCGCCGCGGCTGCATCTTCGCGAATCCCACCTCCCCCGTAACGTACCCTGTTCATCCGTTAACGTAACCGGCGACGCGATATCATCTGTTTAGACAGTCACGCAGTAATGTATCCTTAAGCTCGTGATTACCGGCTTCGGGAGTCTCGTTCACGGCGGCGGCAACAGGTTACCAGCACGCGCCACTCGCCGACTTGTCGAGTCGAGTCGACCACGGCCGCATCGCGCCCTGTGTGCGTGTGCTGCGCGCTCGATCGTCGCGTGTCCCTCTTTCACTCGTTCTCACCCCTCTCTCCCTCTCTCTCTCGCACATTCTCTCTCTCTCTCTCTTTCGTTCTCTCACTCTTTCTCACTGCCACACTGACCACCCGCAACCCCATCCCTTACGGCATTGCACTGTCGTATGTATTATCGCGCGCATAAGGTATCTTGATAATATCATCTGACCTATGATCCATAGACCGTTCTCCGAATAGAGCGTGGCGCCAAAGCTCGGCTGCGTTGCTGCGAATCAGCGTCTGAATGAGTGGATGCTGCGCCGCCCGAAGCGTCCCGCTCCCGCGTCGCACCCCCGCCGTCACAGGCACGTGTGTGCCAGTGACCACTTAGGCTGCTTTCCTAAGTGTTATCAATGAGCGTCCGCGCACTTGCGCGCGTGCCGTACGCATACGCGTAACCGCGTATGGTCCGCCCGCCGCTGCACGTATGGTCCGTCCGGTTTTTTTTTTCAGGTCTCGGGATGTGTGGACAAACGCGCGCTGCGCAACCCCGGCGAGCGCGATTTACCTTCCGCCCGTACCTTGGACCTTTCAATCTAGCCCCCCTCCCTCCCCTTTGCACGTTGTCGATTTTTTCTGTCTCTGTCTCTGTCTCTGTGGTATTGTCCCGCACGGTATTGTCAGTCACCGTGACGAAGAGATGTACGAGGTGATTAACCAGACGGAACCCTTAGGGGTTGTGCACGCGTTCGAAGCCGCGCGAGATTGGGCCTCGCCGATGAATTACGGTACGAGGGACACGTGATAAGGCTTCTCTCACGCTCCGCAAGCTTTAGAAACGCGATTCAGAGAAACACACGCTGCGCGCGGCGTGGCGTGGCGTGGCGGCGAGTCGGATGGCTGACTGGCGGAGAGCCGACAACTCTCGGTCGGTCTCGGCTCTCGGTCGTGGCCGTGGGGATCGCTGCTGGCTGGTAACGCGCGCGGGAGGGTGCTCGACGCGGAGGAAGAGGGTAAGGGGTTCTAGAGGGGTGTTGGTGGCTCTGGAAACCCGGTGGTAGGGTAGTGGCGGCGATGGTGAACGGGGGGATTTCGTACGACTGTTGAGAGAGGGAGAGAGGGGGCGAGAGACTACTAGGGGAACGGAGACGGCAGGACGAAAGGGAAAGAGACAACGCTGGCGAACGGGAGAAGGGAAGAGAACGCGGGGCTGGTTACCGCGTGGGGTTGCGGGAGAGACGTCGCCTCGTGGCGGAGATACGCGCGCGAGGAGGACAGCGCAGCCGAGGTGGTTGCGAAAGGGGGTTGCCCACCCGACGTGTAGCGAAGTAGCAACAGGCGGCAGCCGTCCTCTCTCTTCTTTGCGAGTGTGCCGGCGAGAGCTTGTGCACCACGTTCCTCGTCGGCGGCTGGCGCCGTTGCCGTCGACGCTCTGACGTCACGGCGTCGTGACGTAGGCGTGGTCACGGATGCGCACTAACACCTCGCCTGTCACCGTTGTCATAGTGACTGCTTCGCCGATGCCCGCGTTTCGCTGCCGCCCTTGCGTCACCCCGCGCCTCGTGTTCGCCCCCACTCTCCTCGTGCGCCGAGCAACCATCCACCCCCGTTCTCGCACAACCCCTCTTGCTCTCTGGGTGCGCGTTCTCGTTCTCCCCGCGCGAGTGGCGCTCTTCGCCTACGTCCGATATACGCCGACGGCGTATACAGGCTGTGAGGGCGAGAGAGAGTGAGCGAGCGAGTGAGCGAGGACGAGCGAAACAAAGAGAATCGTGAAGGGCGGAAAGGCGAGAGAAAGAGAGAAAGAGAGAAAAAGACAGCGCGGGGTGAAAGGCAGAGGGAAAGTGAGCGCGCGAGCGTGTACGCGCGCGTGTGGTGTGTATACGTGCGTTGTCACGGTAACCATGCCTCAAAACAAGCCTGCGCGTTTTTCAATTCGAATGCACTCCCTGGGAAGAGATGAGGTTATAATGAAGTCCCTGCCTCCCCCTCCTGTTCACCCTCCGCTCGTCCGCTCGCCTACTCGCCCGCTTCGCTTGTCCGCTACTTGCCTCGTCGTTGCGTAACGCACGCCGTATCTCACCGTGCCCCCGTCAACCAGTATCCATCATTGAAAAAAAAAAGAGGGAGAACGAAAGTGGATGAAGAGATATTATATACAACCCTTATCGATAACGTAAATTCTTCCGCGGCGATTACTACTTGGAATGGAGATTACTACTTTGATCTCTTCGATGGTGACGAATTCAGATCTATCATCCATTCTTTTTTACTCCGAAAGAGATCGACAGCTGATTAAAACTGTACAATTCGGTTCGCGATCAATTTCGCATTCCTAGAGAAATCAAACCGAAACAAGCTGCACTATCAGTCGTGGTAGTTATCGCTGGATCGCGTATTGATTGCGGCAATTTTGTACGCTACGATGGTTATTATGCGTTGGGAAACGCAGCACATCACGGCTCACGCATTATGAACATCGACACGATCAAGTTCCGAGTAAAGCGTCTGTCCTATGGCTTGATCCGAACTCAACCATTAGGCATGCCGCGGCGTTATATGTATCTGGGACTAATGAGATTTCCATGTACGGTGGATGAATTGCTTTGGATGCATTCGCATACAGGATGGACCATTTCTGTATGTCGATAACATACGGCTCTTCTCCACCTACGAGGGTTTAGAGACTGAGAGAGTAGAGACATACCTTATTAATGGACTTATCATCCTGGCAACTGCGCGATGCGTTGTAAAGTTACGCATGCTAATTATTGCAAGTAGGTAGGCTTTAAGCCGAAGAGAAATTGCGTTTTTAATATTTTATAAAAGCGGTTTACATATAGACGATTTGTTCTGCTTTAGCATAAATGTCGTTGTTAGAATGAAGAAATACTTAGGCACTTTGTGGGCATAGTCACGATATTGATCTCCTGGTTAATTACGATATTCTCTTCTTCAAAGAAATTTCCTCCGGCAAATGGAAAAAACGAAGCAATTTACGACGATAAAGAAACAGAAAGGTTACAGAATCGATTTCTCCTTCTTCTTGGGGGAGGGGGAGGGGGGGTGAAATTCTACCTCCGGCATAAATAGGTTCTTAATTATCTTTAATTCGCACCAAATCGAGCTTACAGGCGTGACGAGCAGCGCGACGCACGGTGTCATTAACGAAATAATGGGAATTAATTTTGATTAGTGCTTCGTTTCGGCGAATCAATCGCGCTCTCGGGAAAGCGATTCAATTCCGCCATTATGGATTCCAATGAACAGGCCGCGCACATGCAATAATTTAATTCCGAAACCCAGCCTTTGTGACAGAATCCGCACGCGTATTCGAAATCAACGCTTCCCAGAGAGATACAAGCGCGTGCGGGATTTTCTGTAGCTTCGCAACAATCGTACTCGTATTGGATTAGGAATCATCTCTTAATATGTTAAATATAACGAAAGTAAGACACGTGAACAATTAGAAAGACAATTAAAATGAAATTCCGCGAGTTTACCGTTCAGTGCGATTTCTAATAAAATTATTAGAGAAATTACATCGTCTATTAAGCATATTACTACAAGCATTCCGTGAATAGAATCATAATTTCAAAATCGAAATAAATTTAATAAAAAAAATACTACGCAATAAAAAATATTTATATAAATATTATATAATAAATGTTACTATGCGTTATAGCATAGCTGATGCATGTTTAAATTAAACATTTAATTGCTTCTTTTGAAGTCGCTTTTGATCCTCTCGCATTTTACGCTGGCGAAATTATCTCTCGAAAGTATTAGAATACATCCCACTCGCGCCGCTCGGTCGAGTGAGTATTTCCTGCGTTAATAGGATCCCATGGCAACAGAGATGAGTATTCCTCGGTATGCTTCCTAGCCCTCCCTTCGCCACCCTTCGAGCCCCCTTGCTTCTCTTACCCTCGACCTAATTATGTTTATGCCACGTGACCTCCTTCTCTCTGAGGGACGATAGGCGGGACATACCTCGTCGGGCTCGCGCGTCCACAAATTACGTTACAAAGGAACCCTAATTAGTTGCATAATTGTAACATTAGTCGAGCAAGCTCGCAGTAAAAATGTCTATTAAATTAAGGACTCTAAGATGCGGCTTGTGCGCTAGCTCTCGTCGTAAAGCGAGTCTGGCTGCATATCTTGTTCCACTTCGCTATGTTATCAACGGAATTCTAGAATATGATCCGATCGCATCCAGTAATCAGAGAAAGAGCATATATCGTCAAACTACACCCCACAACACACAACATCTTTAGAAAATACCTTCCGTTTAAAAATTTTATAAAATATAAATTCTTATAAAATATAAAATAGAAGTGCTAGTACACTAAAGACGCTTCTATTTACTTATACATTGGATCTTTCTTTATCGATTTTCATAAAAAGATTAGAATTTGTCTGAATGTTACTACTTTATACTAGCAAAAACTATATATAAGAATTATTCTGCATAAAGAAAATATTAAACATAAAAAAATATTTAGTTAATGATTTAAAATGATTAAATCCGAGATGTAACGTTGAGAAATTCGTTTACAAAGACTATGTCTATTCTAATCTGTCTGAGATGCAGGGATAAAAAAGGAAGAAGGAGAAAGAGGGAAAGAGAGATAGCAATTACGATGCAACGATTGTTGGCGTACTCGGTCGTGTACATCTGCACGTAATACGAATACGGAACAGACCCGTCTCGCGGACTCTTCGCGGAATAGAGCCCTCGTACTTCTCAAAGCGGTTTCATAACGCAGAAAAAGCGGGAAAATACACGATTGCGCGTACATGAAATTGAGTTTAAAAATGTTTGATGTTGATTGTAGGTAATTCAATCAGAGTGTAGCGAGTAATGAGACGGAAGCGGGGCTAAAATCCAGCTCGCTCGGGCAAACGTTCGCTCTCGCCCACCCGCCGTCCTTCGCCTCTCTTTCTCTCTCCACCGCGCTCTCCAATCCAGCCTCTCGCTCTCGACCACCCTTCCGCGCTCTTACCGCGTTTCCATCTCCCCCTCGATTCCCGACTTTCCACTCTCAAGTTCGTTCCGTGAATATGAATTAAGTTGATACGATTTGGAGCACGCGGATGCAAGAGTAGGTAAGCAAGAACCATTATATCAAGGCAAATTGTCCAGCGGCGGTTTGTCTGAAATGGATCAGAGTGCAGCGTACCGGAAAGAAGGGGCGTGCGGCTTTATTCTGAGGCTACCGAGTGGCCTATCCCCATCGGTGATTGCGATCCATACAAAACAGTCGTGCGACACGAGCGCTTTCTACTTACTTTCGCGGAGCGATCAGATCTCTGTTCTTTCTTTTTCCGACTGGGGGGGTGATATCCGGGACGATTGATACGAAGATTGATTTGTCTTGGCGGCGCAAGCGGCGATTTATAAGCGATATTTATCGTATATAGAGAGCTGAACGAGAGCGTTTTTCTAAGCTCTCCGCATATATTTGGTATCAAGTTAAAAACATTTCATGCGCTAGGTGTGAAATAATTTTCGTGTTCTCGGGAGCGTGGTACTTCGGCGAGCTGGTTGCGAAGAGGACGGGGGAGTGAAAGAAGCCAGAAAAAAAATATCATCGACGAGAGCCGACGTTTCTAGCAGTTTTTGTCGTGTCACCAAGCATTGTTTTTCGTAACTGAAACTCCGTCGTGGCGGTAACTACGCCATGGCAGTGTAGACAGCCTCGTATATCCGATAAGTATGAGAGAGAAGGAGGGGGAGGGAGAGAGAGAGAGAGAGACGCGCGGTGTCGCGGAATGACGGTGGAAGCTGCTGGGAAATACCCGAGCAATCCTCGCGCAGTTTCGCGGTAACGTCGTAACATTGTTTCATATGGGCGCATTGTTTACGACTCCATACGCGAAGCAATAAAGGGGTAGTCCCCCCCTTCCGATACGCAGATATATCCGCCTCGCCATTTAGAATCTACTGGACTCGTTCGTGCGCGACACGGTTACAACTGTGCCGGCGCGACTACCACCACAATCACCTCTCGCTCCGATTTACTCTATCTATTTTCCTCTCTCTCTCTCTCTCTCTCTCTCTCTCTCTCTCTCTCTCTTTCTCTCTCTCCCGAGTGCAGGCCAAGCGTGGACATGATGTAGAAGCGAGATACCAGACGAAAGCTGAATCGCTTTCGGTTTTCACGGTGTGAAGTTTTACGAATCCGAAGACAACGTGCGTTTCATGATCCGCCGCGCATTCGCACCCGTGTGGCGATACACGTGGAACGATCTATCTTCGTTTCGTCTGAATTTACGCGGACTGGATTTACTACGCCGTTCGCAAAAGTGACATTCATGCCCAGCGGCAAACGCCGTCTATTAATGTTAATCGAGCGCGGGTGTCCGAAGACGTAAGACGGGGTGTGCCTATTCGAAATCCTATTAACGCCGACGATTGTCGCAATGGCATTTTTGATGAGGGTGACGTGCCGCGGCTCTTCGCGAACGCGAAATTCGACATGGCAAGAATGAATCCCAACGTATAGCGTGTCAAACGCCCCGATATCGAGTGTCAGCTTCGCCGACGCGGAAGGAACTGTAGCGTCATCGTCGAAAATTAATGAACCCTTCCGTCGTGCCGTGGGATGTCGAACGGGCGCGTTGCGAGAATGGCGGCATTCCGCTCCTGATGACTGACGGACGTGCAATCACGGGAATGACAGCTGACTCGCACGCCGCCCGCTCTCGGATATTCCCGCATTTTTCTCACCAGGAATTTCAATTTTTTTCGGATCGCGTCGAACCGATTTTGGGAATCGCGGCATCGGTTCTCGTTCCGCGGTATCTCCGAGATTTTCAACATCCTGCGCACGATCGGGTTACTGGGCGGCGCGCAGTTTCTTCCAACAGGTCGTTTACGATCTATTCGACTTTCTTTATGCGCGTTTGGCACCTTTTAACTCATCTCTTTAACAACTGTCTACAACTGTCGGTTGCCTATTCCAGCCGTTTCTTATTCCTTTCTCATCTCACTCTTCTTCCTCTTTCCTTCCTTCTCCGTGGCCGCTTTCATCTCCTCCCGTCGTCGCTGAGTTGTCACCGGCACCGGATATAGCACAATTGGGAATACGTATCTGCATCGGGAAGTCGTCCGCACGCCGCCCGCCGGGTTATACGACCGTCTCGAATTTCAATTTTTAGGTGGACAGAATGTCTCCGTTATTGGCAGTCAAGACGCTCCGCGATTGATCATCGACGTCCCGGGAGATCGTATGGGAGGCTTTTGTGCAGCTGTTCGCGCTGTAAACTCGCGAGCGACTCGTAAACGTAATCGATCGTGCGGGTTGCGCCGATCGCGGTATAAAAATTGAAGAATTTTACAAGTTTAAGGGACAGTTACGAGCGAATGGATAATCGGATAATATACGTTCGCCCGGGAAGCGTTACTGCGCTCGTTGCCGTGCTCGTTTCATCGTATCGACGACGGCGCAGCGTGACACCATGATTAAAATTTATCTTTATCGGGAAAAATTTATCAGGAAGTTGAAACGATCCGAAGATATAAGATATAACGACCTGTGCTCTTATCGCTACCCTGTGCTTGACCTTGGAACATAGAGATTCTTTCGTAATTTACCGGGATATTAGTCCTTGAATCGAAGCTCAGTTTCTCGACGACTTTTCAATCGAGGATGACTGTCATAAAGCTGAATCTTATCGTGTGTTCCGCGACTCACGCAAACGATCACGGAGAATCGTTTGAAACAAGAGTATTTTTTCTTAAATCGTTATCGTGGCTTCGAATCGTTCTTTTGCCTGGTCACGAAACCGGGCGGAAGTGGAAGAGCAGCCTGAGCAGCGGAGAGAAGAGGGAATGAGAGGCCCGGTCGTTATTCCGGTACGGTTGAACTTAATTCTGTAACTCGATCGGCCACACCGGATGAAATGTACCGCCGGTTCTTCCCGGTAAACCCCATTACCTCCTCGAACGACCGCGGATGCTCGTCAGGGCTGAGTTACGAGAGACAAGATCTAAGTACAGAGGAGAGGAGAGGAGAAGAGAGAGAACGGGTATACAAGCGGGATGAGCGGAAAGAGAGGAGAGCGCAAAGAAACACAGGAACGATAGAGGGTGCCGAGTACCGAGCCCGAGGGTGAGGGGAAGTGGTTACCTTGAAACAGACCTGTTCTGGGGAAGGAATGGCACGGACCGCGGAAAATGAAATCCCCTTCGGTCTCTGCCCGGCGTAAAGGGAGAGGCTTGCCTCGTCTATGGCACGACATCAGCATCGGATTAGCGTAAAATCGAAGGGCGCTGACTTGGTCGCTCGTAAATTGGCTACAAAGTTTGGAGAGAGTAGAAGAGAGAGAGCGGGACAGAGCCAGAGAGAAAAAGAGAGAGAAAGAGGGGGAGAAGGTACAGAGGCAGTAGTAGCGCGCGGTAGCGGCGGTGCCGGAGCGGTGAGGCACAAAGGGAATCGATTCTGTGTGAATCGCGATCCGCGCGCCCACCAGCCGCTTTCTCCTTTCTTTTTCCTCCCTTCCTCTTTTCTACCCTTTGCTACCGCGCGCCATTTTGTCTTCCCGAATCTGTGACCATCAGCATGCAAAGTGGATAAAGTTTCTAGACTACACTTTCCGTAGCCCCTTTCTTTACTCGCTTCCGATTCCTATACCCGGGCGCCTCGCCCTTCACCATCCTCAGACCTCGCCGCCTTGTCCTGTATCGCGCCGACCGTATCCCAGATTGTTTCTCCGCACCTACGAATATCTGTACCGCGCGCAGTATCCTCCATCCGCGTTTCCGCCCACTCTTTCTCTTTACATTCTTCGTTCCTTTTTTTCCAGAGAAAAGGTCCTGTGCTTTCTCTTCTATCCTATACTCCCACTCGTGAGGCGATCTTTTCGAATCTGGCGATTTTACGGCGCACCAATGCGCCGTACCAGCTATTCTGAATATATAGATCTTCCTGCGATCATCTCGAGTCGAAGCTTATTCTTAGGGACGTAAAATTTCCTACATACAAAGTAAGATTCCGGGAAATATAAAAATGAGCATCCCGTATCCAATTTGGAAACATACTTTAGGAGGACAGTGGAAATACCCGATATCTGTGAGTTCATCTTATTTTCTATTAAATTGTACTTTTTGATTGCCATGTCGACCTATATGTTAATTACGTTCTAATAAATATATGCTAGTGCCTTTTTTATTTAATTGGGAATAAATAGCGTTAGTATTATTTTCTGGCTCTTTCTTATTGATAGTTTATTAGAATTATTAGTTAATATAGAAATTTATTAAACTGATTAAACTGACTTATAATATATCGTTGTTCACAATTAGTATTGTATAATATTGAAAAACAATCAAATCGTAAGAGATGGTACGCATTGCGGGACATTTTTTTCCCGAACATTTTAAGATGTATGGCCACGTATTTCCAGTCATGGTCTCTAACTGGGCAGTTAAACGGCGAATTTACTTCAAGCCACTGGCTCGATGATACTTGAAATTTACTATACGGCGCAAGTGCCAAAGGCGTGATGACGCTACGCTTTGAAAGACCTTTTACGTCATATTGGAAACGGTGCAAAGTTTCCAGGCTCACACGTTACCCGAAATGCTTTTCCGGATCACTTAATCTTAACTACGGAAAGTGTACTTGGGAAGATGTCATACCATCCGGATCACGACGACAGAATGCTCGATAGTTTCACAGTTTTTCACGTCGTATATATCGGTTTTATACACTCTCCGTTGAAAACGCTAATCAATCAATAGAAATATTGTCGCGCGTCGACTTGATTAGACATGCTAGAAGTTTCATCAACATAGATTAATGTGTTTATACGTTTACCTCGCATGTGTAATATACGTACGACATTAGATAACGGTAGCGTGTCGACTCCAATTTTCGTTGGTAATAATACTGGTAATAGTGTCGATATATTAAGTCCGTCTTCTCTTTTGTTTCGCAAGAGATCTGGTACGCGGATGCTTATGAGATGCATGGACACGCCGACATTACTTATGTAATGTCACGGGGAGGAGAGCGTGTTCTCCTCGAAATAAAGCTTGCGACGCACCCGATCTGCCCTTGTTTTTCGGCGACCTCGGCTGACGGCATTAATCCAGGCCCCGTTTATCACGTCGCATTATTTACCCGCGACAAGTAAGAATGTAACGTGCTTCTGACCGACACCGCGAATATTTTAGAGGTTCGACTCATATACATCATCTGGGCTTCCCGCACGGAAGCGCACGGATATCACTTCTCCGCAGCGCAGCGCAAACGTATATACATGAGCATAGCATTAGCATAGTTTCGATCGATCTTCTTAAAAGAAAGAGATAGGGGAGGGGGCAAGAGAGACTGTAAAGGGACGAACGATTACGAACTAAACTTTCGAGATCTCGGGATAGTCTAAAACGATACGGAATTTATCCACCGAGCAATCTTTCATCACGTATCGGACCGAACGAGTGCGGGAGCGCCGGTAGGAACAAGAAAGAGTATAGGAAAAGATTGAAGTCGTGAGAGTGAGAGAGAGAGAAAGAGAGGGGAGGGCAGGGATGTGGACGAAGGTCGTATTCCACTATATCACGGTACCCAGATCCCAGTTGGTACCTCGAGACACGTTATTCAATTACGGGCTAAGAGGCCGATGGAAGGTAACTCCGTTCATCCCCTTCTGCTCCGCGACGTTCACGACGACGCTCGAAGCCCCTCTTCCCATCGTCAGAATGGAATCGTGGAAAGACAAAAAGTACCGAGCGAACGTTTCATTTCTTTCTTTTCCTTCGAGATTCCAGGCGGATCACTCTAGTGTGTGCCATGTGGCGGAGAGTGTCCGAGAGGTTTCGGGATAGGGGTCGAAGACGAAAGCGCGCAGGTGGGCGCTGAAGTTAGGCCGCCCGGATAAGGGTTCGATATATTGAATTATAATCTGCGTAGCGCTGATTGAGAGCGACTTTGGAGCGTAGATTACGCGCGAACTACAGCTAAGAGGATCACGCGCCTTGACGCACTATGCTGTGCTTGGTACTCCCGGAATTTCTGGTGGGAAGACCAAAGAATTTCGATCCCCTGTCGACGCTCGGGAAAGCCTATGTGGCGACTATGTGAGAAGACGAGAGCCGTGTAATGTGCCGGTTAACGGTTAGTTAGGTGGAAACCTCGAATTTCGGTATTACCGCGGATTACGAGTTAATATTGGATACATTGATGTACAAAATTCGACAAATATTTGCGAGGATTTTCATTGGAATTATCAATTTTAATAAACGCGGGGGGGTAAGGAGAAAATTCAATATTCAACGCAACTCAGCGCAAATACGTGTAAATATTTCACGGGGACATTTACATTGCCTCGATCATATACGCGCAAATTTGGCACAATGCACTTCCGTATCGTCAGAGCAAACGCGTCCCGCGCATAACAGAAATATTTTGAACATAGCCTCAATTAAACATAGTATTCGCGCAAAGCCGAGAATTTTTAACTCCAACGTATATCCGTAATCGCCAAAATTTTATACCTGTTCTCTCATTCGTCCGTTAAAATTGGCTTATAGGGCTATGAGGTTCAAAGTGAATATTTCCAGTAAAAGTACGGCCGACTCTCTCCCATCGTTCGTTTATAAAATGTATCTTCGAAAGAAGCGAAGTGGAATGTAATTTAAACCTACCAGGCGAGAGGAGCGCGTGCCGAGGCTCGTGCCGTGCCGTGCCGTGTCGGTTTGGGGATGCAATCATTTTTTAAAACTATTCTTTTCAGCGAGTACTAAATATAATTAACGTCGATTGGGTTATTCATCCCCGTTTTACAAATGCGCCGATGATTAAAGCAATATTGATAGGTACGGTCGAAATACCGATGTTAACGCAAAATATTGCCAATTATCTTTACGCTTCGCATGTAACGATTAAAAGTCAATAAAATCTTGTTTGTCGGAACGGCATTTTCCAACGAAAATTTAATTGTGCTTAATAGCCAATTCCGCAGCCGTACAGCCGATACTCTTTCATTTTTTATTTTTATTTTTTTTTACGTACCGCGGTGTATTTCCTAGTCCGTGAAGTAACATAAAGGGATTAGCGCTCCGTTCGTTGATCGAGAGGTAAATAGGATCTTTGTCATCTTCTCCGAAGTACTCCGCAAGTCATTACCGAGGGACCGACTTTCCGGAATAGAAAGTGGCAAGTTTTAAAATCACCTTCCAATCGGATAAACGCGGAATTACTCTGATTTGAGCCGTGACTCTTGCGCCGACATAGCTCTCCGCGCTCTCCCAACCCCACGAGCCACGAGGTCTGAGTGGCTAAGATGGCAAAGTTCCCGATCCGGAAGCGATCCTAACGAGAAGCTCCTCCTCTGTTATTTCTCCTCGTACTTTTTTCCCCCCCCCCCCCGGAAAATGGCATTTAATCGGCAGCAAATCGCAGGATTCGCATTATGTAATTGGCCATCTCGTACAATGAAATATTGTTTTCATGTGCCCCGAGGGCAAGGTAAAAATTCGTTAACGTTCCGTCTGGAGATAGCGTTAATTATAAATGTGTAATATTTATTAAAATTTGCTGAAACAAATCGGGAATTAAAATATGACAAAACGTAGATTCCCGGCGGCGTAATTGATGAAAAATATAATTTACACACACGTATATGTACCACCCACACAGAATCATATCAGCTAGTTGAACAATCGGTAGGATATAGTGTTTCGTGGCACGTGCTATCGCGCCTTGATACCGTTAGAGGAGCGCCTTTGCTAGTGTAAACTCCAGTGAGCGGCCAGAAACCGCAGGAACCGCCACACATAACTTAAGCAGTTGAGTATGGTACACGGAGGAGTGATAGCCGGGAATCTCAGTGTGGAGCAACTTGGTCGCGTCTCAGTAAGCACGTCCATAATCGTTTACGTTTATAGCCGCCGTATATCTGCCCGAGATAATTACCTTTCGAATATAGGTTTCCGAATTTTGTACTTCTGCGAAGAGGAGTCTTTTACACAATCGATTAAATTCATCTTTTCAATACCACAGTCTCAAAGTGTATCTTCCGCGTTACTTGTTCCTTCGCGAGCTAATCTCTCTTTTTCTTTAGCCGATATATTCGCGGCGGCGCGTAAGGTAAAATTTGTGAGTAAACGATAAATATAAGCGGTATACGTGTCGTGCCAGAGATTGAGGAGAACGCGGGAAATTGAGCGTGATGTCGCGCGGACGTAGGCGCGAAATTATTACGTCATTGCATAAATGCATGGACTACGCGGAAGGGAAGTGGGGCGTAGATCGAGTACTTTGTCGGGTCCCCTAAAATATGGAGGTACTGCTGCGTTTTCTTGGTCCTTCGCGGATAAGGAGAGAAGGAGTCCTTACATATTGCGTCGGCACTGCATAAATGCATGTTATTCATGCAGCGCATTCGTTGAGCTTCACCCTCCGTTTTCAGTTCTCTCTGTCTCTCTCTCCTCTCTCTTTTTCTCTTTCGTGTTTGCCCTTCTCTCTTTCTCTTCTCTCTCTGTCATTTCCTCTGCTTTAGTCGCACGCCTGCGAGTTGCGTAAGCACCGATGTACAATTCATTAGTTATGTAACGTCCAGTACCTACGTATACATTCGTCGCAGTAAGAAAACTTGAATACCGCCCTTTCACTTGCAGGCAGGCGGACAAACCACGACCTGCACTTAAGCGATTGAACGCACCCATTGTGGCTTTTTCGAGCGAAACGGGGACCCGCTGTACCGCGAAACGTATCTCGCAAGTCCATTTTGCAGAAGAAGCACTGGCGCGTAATCGTCGTTAAATTTAAGTGAATTCGGTGGATATACTGATAAGAAAGAGATTATAAAATACGCATCGTTGAAAACCAACAATTATCTATCTGCCTGCTCTTTGTATTGGTTAAACTTTACATCTCTCATATATTAAAAATTATTTTTAAAATCTCATTGTTTTATTACAAACGGTGACGTCAACAATATTTCTCTCTCTCTCTTTAAATCTTTTAAATAATTTTTTTATTTTTTGGATTGTGATCATTACGGCATTAAAAAGTAGATAAAATATATGGCATGGAAATACATTATATTTTGCTTTCAATCTCGCAGCGCGGCGCTTTAAAGCTACATATTACAAGCGGTCTCTGTACTATTACACACTTTGATTAATCCCCCGTGACGTTTATACAAATCAAATGGAATTCGAAACATCAGTATTACGCTAAATACATTTCCTTCGTAATGGATGTTTCATTTACAGCGTACTTACGTGATGTATTATACAAATTAAATACAGTATTTTGTTACATTACCGGCGCGATAAATTACGTTACTTACGCATGATTAATAGACGCATATTTCACGAAGTTTATCTCCTGCAATCTTCTCGCCAAATAAAAAAGGAGGAACCTTGAAGCAAAATACATCAGCATCGATAACGTCGTGTGATTAGCGTGAATATCAATGAGCAGCCGAGCGGAAATCAAGCCGAGGCGAACCTTCATCGTTCGCCGGATGCGGTTTGATGAATCTTGTTCATTCCTCAACATCAACGTCACGTTTTCAGTACCTTCCTGATATAGCTTTAGATCTCAATCATGCGGTAATCAAAATCCAAATATTTTCACGAGCGACAGGACGCGGTGAAATATTATTCGTATAAATCAGTCGGCGCCTCGCAGTTCAAAACAAACTTCTTTGGAGACTTAAGGAAATCGTTAAGAAAAATTTGTTTCGCTCAGCGCATCATAACACGGCACCATTAACAGAAGTATGAAATTTCATACAGTACCTAGTAATTTTATAGAATGTTTTATATATGAATATGATTTCATGAAACATGATATTATCAACATGTCGAAAGTCAATCATATTTTATTCTGCATTATTTAATTCGCGACCTGCAGCAAATCACCTGTCAAAGCGTCTGTCAAATGACCATTACAACACGATACCAAATCATTGGAAATAAATAAACAATTAGTCATGCAAGCGTAATAAATGAATGCTCTCAGCACTGTCGCTCAGTACCGTCGCCGTTGCGGTTGCATGGTTGTATCGGCTGCTCCACCCCCGTTCCAATTTCTCCCTGAGGCTGTATCATTATCATTGCATCAAGGATACTCGCTCACGCGAATTCCGCAATTAATTATGATCTCGCGTGGGCGCGCTAAGTAACACGAGGAACATGCTTCGAGGAATATCTTGAGCGCAGCGATAGAGCGAAACGTTGAAATTTTACCGGCATAACGCATTACGTGCCGACAGAGCCCCCACGTATCTCTCTCCGATCTCTCTCTTCCTCCTACCCCGTTCGCTCGCTTGCATGCGGATGGATGGCATTTCACGAGCGAGATCAAATTAGATATTGGTACGGCTGTATAGGCGTGTCATTGCGAATTCGAGCTCGCCAAACGAGATATTGAGGATTGCCCGGAGAATCGGCGGATGGGAGTTTAGGATAGCCGCGTGATTCTTAGGGCAGGCACGGGGAGAGATGAAGGCAGGCAGGTATGAAGAGGGAGACCAAAGTCGCACTCGACGAGAGGGTGCTCGGCTCTGGAAAATGACCTGTCACTCGCGACTCGTTCTTTCTCCTCTTTTCTGCTCTAGTCCTGTCTTTTTTTCTTATTTTTTTTCTTATCTCTTACTGTCACTACACTCCGCTAAACTAGCACCTCTATAGTTTTTATTTAAATCCTCAATAAGTCGGTAATCATTTTAATCGCTTATTCTTACTTTAACAAGAAAAAACGTTTAAAAAATAATTATACACAACAATATATTCGTTTTTTCTTTATGGACATATTTATTCTTTAATTTAGTGTATTTTTATTATTATATTTTACGTATAATTTTTTACATATAAATTTATATTTCTTATAGTCAGTGTTTTATTTTTTAACTCTGTAGCCATATACATACGTGTTGTGATAAAAACGTATGTATTCGACATAGGTGTCTGCGAAATGAAGATCAGTTTTTATTGTATGTCTCTACGTCTATTTTTTGCGGAACGAATCGGCACGCGCACACCATACATGAAAGAACGCCGCGTGCATTTTTTGCTTGTAAGTTCACACCTCAGGTGACAGGTAACTAAAAAAAGGTATAAAAACAGTGTAGTACAAGTGCTTTGAAATGCGATATGCCGCCTACGAACGCACGTGCGCGCTGATTCTGTTTCTAAATCGAGATCACGATGTAAAGCACAAAAAATTGCAGTGATTCTAAAATTCTAACTCTTCTATAAGTACATCTTCTATAAGTTTGTTTATCTCGTTCAACTAATTTGAGAGATATCGCCGATTAATTATGAAAATAAAATTAATTTCAGTTCTAAATTTTAGTCATTTTCATCGAAATCACGAGTCAATATAATCGTCAATATCTTTGCATAGAAAAATTGCAGCGAGGTGATCTTTATAGTTGCGTTCGAAAGTTAAGATTCAAGCGCTTTTAATGAGTATAGGACCCCTTATCTCAGATAATTAATTTGCAAGATATCGTGATTCATTACAAAAGTAAAATTAATTTTGTTCCAAAAATCGATTTCTGTCATCTAAAATAATACGGTGTAAAAACATTATGTATTTAAATTTAAATTATCCTAATGTGGCAATTGCACGGAATTTTACTTGATGGCATTCTTTGATAATAATAAATAAATCATTAGGTAATCGCGTTAAGTTAAGCACGCAATCTTGCAAAAAATACACGAGATATTAATAAATGGATAATATACATGGCTTTACATTACCTAAATTATTTGATTGAATTATTTGTATGTTATTCCGCGATCTCAAGCCAGAGATAATAATGGACATAACTTTATTTATAAAGAAACCTCACAAAGTCTGATGCGTGGTTCGTGTAGTTTTTTGTTAACGTAAATTTCGTGCGTGAACGTGAATATACAGCGGCGTGGTTTAAGGGAAAGCCACCATATACATGTCGCAACGGATACTGACACGTTGTTTACGTTATACGAGCCCGCACAGATATTGCGTCAAGTTGAACGCGCCACTAAAGTTTTCTCGCAGTATCCACCTCCGTCGCAGGGGTAGAGCGAGGGGTGGAGTAGAGTTGGAAGGGGGGATGTGAGAACGCGAAAGGGTCGATTCGCAATACAGTAGTGCTCGGCCAAGAAAGAAGAAGGTAGAAGGAAGGTAGAGGTGTACATAGATGACGGTGCGGAAGCGAGTACGAGGCCAAAGGAATATGAGCCCTACGTACGTCGCGCTCGTTACAAACTTTGAGCGGCAACGTGCATGCGTGTTATTACATACCGAGACTTAACCGTAAGCTCTCAAGTCAAACATCGTCTGGTGAGGCGCGTTGCGCGATAACACTACCAAGTTTTAAATTACTTTCCAGACGCGTGACGTACGTGACTGCACTGCACGGCTATTTGTAATACGCCTGCAGGATCGTGGAAGCCGCTAAAATCTTGCTTGCGTGCGTATTAAGATGATTTTTAATCCGCATTGGATTTATAAATAATTATGATTGTAGGTTTTTATATCGTTGAGAAAATAGGCGAATTAAAAAATTTTCGGAAACAAATGAATGAAACCGATCATGCGTGTTTGCAACGTATGGGTGCGACTTGCTCGTTTTATTTATATTATAAGTTTTATTTATTTGCATCTTCGGTTGCCGATTCGGGCCTGTACGCATTATCGCATTAGCGAATCGGGCAAACAGAAAACAATCATTTGACACCTGACGAAGCGTGTCATTCGTGCTGTTATTCGATTTCGCGGTGACGCGTGATTCTCCATAAATGTCATCCGCCATCAAAGTACGGCTTCGCACGGGGGGGACTCCTAATGAAATTCAAAAACTTTAATGTATTTCACTTAGAGCCATCAATATTAGCCTACACCGGGAAAGAGGGATGAATATACGGTGCGACGAAGTACTTCGTAAGTACGACGTCGCATCTCGACCCCCTTGAGTTCGATATTGGAATATGATGTAGCTGTCAACTTCACCTCGAATAATAATCTTTTTTCCGACGAGATATTTAAATTGCCCACCATCACAGG
The DNA here is from genome assembly GCF_003070985.1 of Temnothorax curvispinosus. Lineage (NCBI taxonomy): Eukaryota > Metazoa > Arthropoda > Insecta > Hymenoptera > Formicidae > Temnothorax > Temnothorax curvispinosus. Next base: position 500,530 of record NW_020227658.1, read on the forward strand.
GCCATTGCTTCTTGCCCGTCGCTGATGCCGCCGATGGACGCCGTGATACCATGGGATTGGGGACAAATCGAGATGAAGATGGAAAGGACGGAAGCGCACAGTCTAAGGGAGGACTTTGAGTGAATATTGAATGAATGAATGGAACAGAACGTCCTCTAAGATGTTTAAAGAAAACCGCGTTTTGTACGCAATTCATTACTGAATTCCAAATATTCTTCCGCGCCATTACAAGAGTATGTAATTTGTAAAATTACTGGGTGAACCGAGACGTGACTATCTCTGATTATTTGCTAGTAAAACACTCCTATTTAGGGAGAGAAAATTACTGTTTTTGTATGTTATCGTGGGTATATAATGGATGGAAAAAAGAGAACACAAAGGAAATCGTGTAATTGAATAATATATATCTATAATTTTCTCTGCTGGAGGAAGAGAAGTCGCCGTATGTAATTTTATGCCATTAAAGAATCGAGAAAATGCTGTCATGATAATAACATAAATGATATCATTATCGTGGACAATGAACCTATGTAAGACTGAGGGAATTGTATATTTTGGATAATACGGATCTTGAAAAGGTATTCTTTTTATATTACTATGTAGAACAGCATGTCATTCGGATTTAAAATTTATATCCTGTCTGTTGTTTACGACGTTATTATCTCGACAATTACTCACGAGCCATAATCGAAAGCAAATATAATCAAGCGTATGTAATATACATACATGGTGTAATTTTAGGAAAATAAAGTCTATCTTAAAATTGAAAATTATGGTCTTATCTGGTTGTATACTCGCGATATAATATTTAGTTCAAGATAAAGTTCTGTATTTTAGTAGCTAATTATTCAAAACTGTCATATGCCTAAACGTTTTCATAGAGCAAAAATCGACTCTAAATTATGTAAAAAATTCGTCGTTAAATTTTCAAAATAATGGGTACGCGAAGAATTTTTAATAATTTTTAAATAAATAAACATTATAAGATTCCATTTTACTTATTTGCATTATAAAGTTGTTCATTAAATATTCATCCGCTTAGGCAAACAATTGAATATTTTTGATAATTATCAAACTGCGCGACGGGAAGTAATCGTTCGTAGCTGTCGTAAGATGTGCAATGACAATTTAGATTGTCTACGAAAAGACCCTGCCAGCACTTGAGGGTCCGCGTGGCTTTTCATTTCCCTCCGATGTAATGCCTGGTGATAAAGAGACGTTAATAGGAGTAAGTCTACGTTCAGTTCTCGCCCTTTGTCTAATAAAACGGCAATCACGCACCGTAATGTTCCTTTCACTTGCATTCGCAAATACTCGCGCCCGGAGAATTTTCCCCCGCTCTTGACACCATGGCTTTGCCGGAGCTTAACAAAAGCTGTTCATTCCTCATTCCAGATTCTTTTTCCACGTAAACATGGCTCGCGAAGAAAGTTGTAGACTCGCAAACTTCGAAAACTGTAATGCTCGTGTAATAATTTCTAATTTTAACGGAATAAATTTTCGTAATTGTAGATTTATAATTTATTGACTGACATAAGAAAAACAGAAATATGGAGAATTCAAAAAATTCTTACTTTCTGTAATAAATTTTCTTCCTATAAAAATATTTTTCTTCGTAACATTTTTATCTTCATCAACAAATGTTCGAGCAGATACGCTATGCATGTATCCGTATATGAGATCAATCGATGCAAAGTCGTTGTGCAAAAGGATTTCAAGGCGCTCCACGAGGTGCGAAATGCCAGCCGGTGTCGCCCTTAGAGATCTCTCGCGGCCGACTGGTATGTCAGGGCAGATCGATACATTCTTGCGCGTGTCTCACCGAAATCGCACAACTCGCGTTTGCCGCTCGCTAAATTCACATCGTTTGCCTCGCATCGACAGCTTCGCAAATACGCGCGTATGTACTTTCGCAATAAATTCTTAACCGTAATATAAACAGACTTTCGATTTCACGCCAAGTGTCAGTCGGAAAGCAGATATGGTTTTCAAATGGATTTATCAGAAATGCATACCCGTGCGTAAAAAGCCGCATATGCCCGCTTTACCTCGAGCTTACAGCCGAACGATTTATGTAAAGATTGAAAAGAATTTGATTACCAACGACGTCGCAAGAGATTTACATTTAACATCCACTTACAATAAATTGTCTATTTATCATATTAAATTAGCGAGACGATTTGTAATTATATATGTATATATGAATAATTTGTTGTTACTGTTGCACGCATTTTTTCGAGAATTCTATTGAAACTTAGAAAACCGTTCATTAATTGTATTAGGTATTAAGTATTTCGTGCACGTTAACCCGTCGAGTTTGCAATGCTTTAATTATGCTCCGTATCCTGTAATCCATGCTTAATATCGGACGTCGAGGCGCAGAAGTTTAATAATCATGAAATCTCGTTCAACACCGTGGCTGTGTTTTCCTGCTTACCCAAGTATTAAGGCGTAACGTCTTCTGGAAGTAATATTACAGGCTGAAAACTTCACGACAGCCTGAAAATTACTTCACGGAGATGTGACTCGCAGGTTACAGCAAATAAAATTGCGTCCTAAGCAAGACGTGATCTATTCGTAAGAGAGAGAAAGAGGAAGAGAGGGGGGGGGGAAGAAGGAGAAAGAGACAGAAAGTGCGCGCGCGTATGTGTATGAGACGAATAAACCAATACACAACTATATATTCAGGTAGCATTATCGCGCCTCCGTAGTTCATATTGGCATGCTTCTTGCCCGAAGGTATAGCTGTAAGAACTTGGTATCTAATGTGTATCGCCGCTGGTGAAGCTCGCCGCAAGTTCCTACAACCGGAGTTTCCCCCTCGCTCGTCTTCATGCCCCGTTTCCGTTCCTCTCTGTCCTCCCTTCCTCTCCCGATCACCCGCTCCATTCTGCGCTTTATGGCTGTTCACCCAGAATCTATAGGTCGGCAGGAATATACCCCGGCTAATCCTAATTGTTGGGAAACTTTTCAAATACCTCTCGATGTGTGCTTTGAGTTTAAGTACCGCAGGGCTTTCGAACTGGGGCGAGTTATCCAACCCCGGGCAAGTACATCGAGAACAAGTCTCACGTTATTAAATCGTGTAAGTTTCGCCAGTGCTTTTGCCGACTTCTTATCACGATTCACGCGGCGAATCCCGATTTTTCGGCAATTTTTTGTTGTCCCGCCGCAATAATACCGTCGCGATCAATACGGTAATTTTCCTACCGTTAATTGACTTAAATCCAAGTGCTTTTGGGACTGAGCTACGATCAAATGAAAGAGGGAAATAAAAGTTGGATTTAACCGCAGGCAGTGGGTCGTATAATGAAAGCTTATAATTTATTGACCGTAAAGTCTTAACTCATTTACCTCATCTACCTAACATTTTATTAACAGCTGCACTTTACGCGCGCCGCTTTAATCACTGTTCTCCAGACTACGATATTCCCGAAACGATAACTATATGGCTAGTACGTAAAATGAAATCTTTCCCCCAATTCTTCCTGAACTTTAGAGATTTCTTACATATTGTAGCGATCTATACCACCATGAAAAAGTAACGTTGGTAATCGTTTCCCTTTGATATTTGTTGCATTTCTTTGTATTCGCAATCAGAATACATATATTTGCCCCTTAATATCGCGCACGCACTCGTTTCTTTCACTCGGAAACGTTCCCATCCCTCGCTCAGCGAGTACCTTTGTAAGGGCTCCGATACCCTTCATTTTTCACTACACGTTACCGCTGATAACCCTCCGGGGTGCAACGAACAAGGTAAACAGAAGAACACGCGAGGGCTGGAGAGGACAATGACGAAGTGCTGAATAAGTGGCGCGGTTTAAACTCTTCGGTTTCACTCGCGCACCTTTGATCTCGCTTGTGCGCTTTTGAACGCCGTCACGCCCCTTCGCAGACGCTTCATTTAGGCCCGCTTTCTGCAATCCGCCCACAATTCGAGCCTATAACTCACACAATTTAACTCACAATCAGCATAACCTATCGTGAATTTTTATAAAAATTAATTTGTTTTCCATTGAAGAAGTGAAACCATCATTCGATCATTTTAGGAGAAAGCAATCGAGTATAGTGTGATAGATTTATTTATTTATTTACTTATTTAATGCGATTTACTTAGCGAGTAATTAAACACTGCTTTTTCTACCGCGCTTTTCATCTATTATCCACCATTCTTAAATCAAATGTCGGAAAATTAATTTCTAATGACCTAGGCAAGAGATCCATGGCGCGTCTCACCGTGCACGTACGTAAATGACGGTGACCGTTCCATTCGTCGAAACGACACTAACTCCGACTGCGCGGACTCTCAAAAATGCGGGGGTAACATGTGACCGTGGAATACCAAGTGAAATACCACGGGAGCTTAAGTCCAAAGGGTCACGGACCGTGTCACGAATCGCTACGTACAATAATGCCTTCGCGCGGAATGCCGACGGTACGTGTAAACTCGAGTAACTCGACCGAATGATGTAAGTCCGGCTGTAAACCTTGAGTGGACGGAGGCAGAAAGAATGGGGGAAAAAAACGAGAAATTATAAAAATAAAGGTGACGTGCAAGTGGCGTGCGAGCGAAGGACGAAGAGAAAGTCGGAGACGGGTACGCGGAGAGACAGGGAGAATGAGGTAGAGAGAAGAAATCGGCGTAAGCGCAGTAAAATCTATCGAATCAGTTTAACGAGTGTACGAGGGTTATAAATCAGTTGGCGTTGTTGTTTTTTTTCGTCGAACTAGTGGACGGGCGGGCGGGGTGACACGAGGGAGGAGGACAGGAAGGATGCGAGAGAGAGGTACCAGAAGAGCAAGAGGCGATCCGGCGAGTCGCGAGATCGGGGGGAGGGGGAGGAGAGAGAGAGAGAGAGAGAGAGAGAGAGAGAGAGAGAGAGAGAGAGAGAAGAAAGTGAAAAGGGAGTCGCGGGGGATGTGACGCAATAAAAGCCGTTGCTCGCGGCGGGCGGGAGGGCAGATGCATTTTACGACCCGAAGTGCACCGACCGTGCAACCCACCATCGGGGGTCTCTCCCTGGTCACCCTGTCTATCCCCTTTCCCTACCCTTCCGCAGACTCACGCCTGACTACGTGCAGTTGGACGCGCGCCGGCCGCCCAGCGCGTCCGGCGAATTGATTTCAGTTATTTCCCGATCATGTAACTTGTCGAGGCTTTTACATGGACAATTGATTATTATTGCTATTCCGATATCCGGCGCGATTCGGCGAACGGCACACGCCGTGCCGGTTCCAGCGCGGGGAACCATGGGCTAGCTAACCCCTGGCGAGGAGAGGGAGGGGGGAGACTATTCTGATGCTGCTCCTCGCCGCGGACGGGATTTCCGGCGCGTCGCGCTTCTTCCAATTCCGGGCCACTCGCCTCGCCTCAGATTCGCCCGAGCGCGCGCAACTGGACAGCTGTTGCTGCGTCACCCCTCGTGGATCTCGCGTCGTATGACATCGCCGGAAATAAATTCGTACAAATTGGCTTGGATAGATAAAGAAGTTTCAACGTGGCCGTTTTTCCTTTGTCCGGCCGTTTCGTAAAATCGGTTTTCATCCCTGTTTCCGACGCACCTCTCCGGATTACCGGCAAAATCCCCTTTTCGCATTGGATTTCTCGGCCATTTGAAGTTTGAAATGCCGCACGTGAAATGCTCAGCGACCGGCGCCGACAAGCGCGCTTTGATGCTGAATGTAATGTTGCGAGCGGAACAGAAGATCGAAATCGTCAATGGACAGACATATCCGGAGTCATAATCTCGATTGCCACATGCCTTTTTGAGCAGCTTGTTCGTTGTGAGTAGGGAATAACAAGTTATTAAGAGATCTGTGAGCACGTGATCAGTGCCATGCTTAGGCATAATTTCATCGTTAAAAAAGAAAACAGTATGAGAAAAGCACATGAAGGAAACAGAGGGTGGGCCTGAGAAGAAATGAGAGGAAATGTTTTTCGCAGCATAAATTTCTGGACGAACAATTTTATCTCTTTTTTCGGAGAAACCACGTGCTCTTGCTTTTCCGCGTGTACACACATGGTCCCGCACACCCTTCGCACAGCCTCGCGCATCTGCTCCACGAAGGACGTGCAGAAGTCACGTGATGCACGTGTACGTACAACGACAGGCGGCGCAAGTTATCGATGCATAATAGATATTGCGCTGACCGCGGTTTTCATCGTCTGCGCGCTCTTTCATCACCCCACTTCTTCAACCTGTTCAGTCCCAAATCGCTATTCGCGAGAAACGTCGATTGGAAGTTTGCCAAGTATCTCGTGAATACTAGAATATGAATGAATACCGATAGATTCACGATAGAGGATTATGGAAACCGAATATTAGAAAGTAAAATCAGTAAGTTAATTTATTCTGTTTTCTAGTCTCTTATCTTATCATATCCAATAAAAAGTTTTAAGATAAAGGTTTATTCTTGTCGCTAGTTATTTTATTTATTATTATGCTGTTTATCTCTTTGTATGTAGCAAATTTCAATGTATAATTATGCACATATATTTTTAACAAAAGTTTTTATCTATTGGATTAATATAAAACGTGATATAATGAATAATTTTCTATACGGTTGCAGAGTCTCCAATGAATAATTAGAATAATTTAAACCAGATGTATCTATAAAAATAATCTTCTAATAAATTTACTTAAAATATACAGGTATATTTTTGCACTTTTTATTAAATAGATAATGTTAGGTATGTCATACACTTAAATCAACATACACGTATGATCTGATCGTCTTCTTGACGCATCGCAAAATTGCAGGAATCCGTGAACACGTATAGTATTTTCGTTGGAAGTCCAGATAACTAAGCGAAGGCAAAAAGTAACGGGGCGGTTTGTAGCGCGATCGCTCCGGATGTTAAGTTATCCCGACAATTCACAATCGAAAGAAAGATTTATGATATTTCGCACTTTCCGTTGAATATAAAACACCGCGATACCTTTTGGCGGCGGAACGTGAGGTGAGGGTGCTCGAGAAGGGTACGGTAACTCGTTGCCTAGAAAAAGGTAAGGAATCCGCCCAGCGGAGGGGTGCGGGGTCGTGTATTTTCTTATCCTGACACGTTCTGCCGTGTGTTGGTCAGAAGACGGCTCGCATTACTCGGGATGATTTATACCATTCGGATGCGCTCATCGTCGGATATCGCATCGCGCGATTCCGTCGAATGTTGGAAACAAAATGTTCATATATTCTTCCACGACGTTCACATGTTTCTCTCTCTCTCCCCTTTTCTATTTCTTTTGCGTTTTATTTTTTTTCTCAAGGAATGCTACCCCTCGTCGCTATTTTCGCCAGCAGAATCGCGTTTTCATCGGCTAAAACCCGCGCACAAAACGGTCGCGGTGTTCCAACGTAGGAAGGTTCTGACGTTTTGATTATTCGATTTACAACCCTTGCTGGAAATTCAGCGCGCGGCCATGACATAAAAGTAACGGTGGGAATACGGGAGTGCATGCGAAGGGGGTATACGCGAGCGCCAGCAGCTGTAACAGCAGAGAAAAATCAATTTCGAGAAAGCTCGACAGTCCGTTATAAAACTGGTTGGCCGTCGACGTTTTTTTTTCTCCCCAACTTGCGGAGAATAGCTCGCCCTGGAATTCAGTTTTGTTACAGTTCCGCGCGTTTTCGTTAACGTCGTTAAGCCGAAAAACGCGCTCTCTTTTTGTTTTCCGCCCGCGCGAAGGAAGACGCAAATTTGTCGGGGAACGTTGCCGCGTTTTAAGTTCGCAGGCAGGGAAATTTCGGCGGGTCCACTGCTTTTTGGGATTAGCGCTGCGTATCTCGGATACGTGCACAGTCGAAGAGAAAGAAATCCGCATACTCTATTTAGGAACGATGACGCTGCGCGAGTGGAAACTTTGGTGCTCGTGGACGTCTGTGTGTCTCATAAGATACACCTGCGCTTGGTACAAGTATGGTAACGCGTGTGTAAAAGAAGGTGATACGCATGTAAATGGCGAAGGCTACAACACCTCCGTGAGATCTGAACCGTGTAAGTTTGCGGAATAGCCTAAAGTATCTCCAATTTTACCTTTCTCACCAATATTACTGTAAGCGCGTGGAAATGTTGCAAAGATATTTTTTTTCCTATCCATTTTTCGTGCTCATTACGATGTTTATTTCTAATTATACAAAGTTGCTTCTGTGTCTTCGAATTATAGGTAAGGTTTGTAAAATTTTAAATAAAACATTGCGGCATGCTATTTGCGTTATAAAGCATTGCCTCGAAAAATTCTTTATCTCACACCTTAATCGCGCGCCGCGGCGACCTGCGAGCGCAAACAACGTGGGAAATTCTCGACATTGCGCTGCAGCGTGGGTTAAATTATATTAAAAGGCGAGGCGGAAATATCCTTAGTAGATTGCTAATGTAAATTTCGACCTAAACGCTCGCTTGAATTTCATCGCCGCGTCCAGCTTCGCCCAGCGTCATAATGGCGGTTGAAAAATTTCAGCAGCACTTTGTTTCTCTTGAAACTTTCACGCGTTAAAGTAACGCACGGAAAAATGGAATTATGCTCATCTTTGTTCCTTCATACGTAGCTACTTTTAACAAAAAAAAATATATTTTTTTTTATTATACAGAAAGAAATATATTTGTCAGCATGAGAAAGATGACACATCTACCTCTACCTGTTGAAATTTATATGCTTAATTTATATGCTTTACTATTTTAGTTTCTATATTTGTCATTAATTCCATATTCCTTCGCTACGTCCAGCATATCATCGTATGTACATACGTGCGCGCAATTTCGACGCGGCCGCTTCGATCGAGTATCTTCAAAGCCGTTAATTTCGAACAGCCGCACGGCGAAATCGTGACGAATGTCAGAACGATCGGCCGCACTATTACGCGACCGACAGAAGGACAGCGGAATGGGTAGGACACGGGATAGAAGGGAGAAAATGCAGGATGCTGTGCATCCGAATCGACGCGAGACCCGTCATTGGCTTTATTGGTGTAGTAAAGTCTATACTGACAAACGACCTATGGAGTATCGGCCACCTGGAGCACTTCTGGAAACGTAGTTAAACCCTACGTCTCACACAGACGCGTCTGATACCGTACGCTACTTTCACCTTCCGAAGGAAAAAGACGAAGCTTCTTTCTTACCGCTACGGACAAGTTGCAATTTGAATTATTCTTTCGATGTATTTATGTCTTTTACGTTATAGGAATCCGATCTCTATTTTTTGCTTTTAATATGATCAAATATATTGCATTTGTTGCTGGATTAACAGAACAATTAAATTTATTATGTTTTATGCGTTGTATAATTAAAGAAAAGATACAACTTAATGATTTAACTAATGTGTCTTACGTGGCGGTCGAAGAATCTTCGGCGGGCAAGAATAAGCCGTCACCAGATACAAAAAGAAAGGCTATCCGTCTGATTGAAAGTAGCTCGGAGGGGTAGGAGCTCGTTAAAGCGCTTGCATAACGAATGCTTCGAAGAAAGATTGCGACTCGGTAATTAATTCCGAAACTTGATCGAAGATGAACAGAGCTTCGTTTTCCATTATAATTCCAGTAGTATCTTGCAAATATTAACCAATGTACTTTAAAGACAATTCGATCATGGGAAGCGCTATTACTATACACTTTTCCCGCTTTGTGAACAACATTGTAAAAATCATTTTAATAAATGCAACAACAGTATTGAATAATAACGACGCGGTTGTCGCCTCTGAATACACTTGCATTTATTAAAACCCCAGAGTTAATAAACAACGTAGTGAATCTCTTTTAGAATGTATTATACTAGAATAAATTATACGCGATTTCCCTGCTGTAAATTGCGGATTGCAAAACCTATAAACCATTTAGCGTTTGTAATGTTTTAAACACTTTCCGGGTTTTGTTGGCCATTTGTATCCCCATCCCATCCGCGGGCCAATATTTCTCCATGCAGCGCGGTTATAACGCTCGCGTTGTCGATCGGTGTTTTCGGGATCGGTGGCGTGCACTATCGCTATTCTAAATACAATATCGGGCATCATAAAATAGGTGTAAAGTTGTTTGGCCGGCGGTTCGATCGGCCGGCGTTTGAAGGATGTAGCTATGGGAGCCCGAATTGCGAGGATAAGGTGATAGCAGAAAGGAATAGGGGGATGAGTCCACAACGGGATCCTCGAACCGCCGACAGGAGTGGGATTGACCGGTGCTACTTCGCAGGGCACGAGCTTTATAGGTTGTAAAGTTGTAAATCCTCACTCAAGCGCCACGTAAGAGTTCCCGGATACCCATGGTCATTAGAACAAAACAGTCGAATGTTACCAGAGCTCTAAAACGCGCGGCCGTATAATTGGCGAACGACACGAAATAAATTGTTTGGTAAGATAAAGGAGGAATATATTCGGGGACAAAAAGAACACTAAAATTGTTTGTAGCCAAGAAATTGATGTCAAGTATAAATACATCTATAAACGAAGTCCTTGTCGTAAAGGAATTTCAGGAGAAAGAATTTATATTAAGAAAACTGTTTCATTTTAAGAGCGCATGGTGATATTGATTTTTATTGCATAATTGATTTTGTCTCTTATATCTTTTGTCTTTTATGTATGTGCGTGTAACATACGACAGCAATAAATTGCACGTGACAGCACTCAGATATTGACAAGCTGATTATTAATAGCAGATAACTTTTACACGCAAATTATTTATTTGGTTAATAAAAATTTTAATGAATAATTATTTCTAGAAAGAGTTATTAAAGAAAGAGTTATTAAATCTAATGTTAAAATAAACTGGAAGAATACATTTTTTTTTTAATGAAAATTATATCATAAATACATTTCTTGCCAATTTTTACGTATCAAAAGTAAAATAATCTGATTTTTACGAATCAAGAAAGAAAATTAAGTTGTCTAATTTAATTCCATTCTTTTGATTTATTATAATAAAAAACCTTAATATTAATTCAAATTACAAATACATTAAAATTAATGTTATTTCTTTTGAAATGTAAGAATTGCCGTAACGTAATAACAATAAATTAATTTGTATAAATGCCTTTTCGGTTAAAATTAGATAAATTTTATTCTTCTTCAAATAAAAATTATATTTAATTTATTCATTAAAATTAATTTTTGATGCAAAAGAATTTCAGTGACGCACGGCCTTATTATTAGTATTTGTTTTTGTTGCAGAAACGAGGTCGTTGTGCTATCATGAAAGGAAGAATAGGAGGAAGCCTTGGGAAACATCGGGCATTGGCGAAGCAATCATGACAACATTATCTTTTATTTTAATTTCAGATAATGGATCTATGAAAATAATATTAGAATAAATTAGTGTATAGATTCAGGCATGCATAAAGTTAATAGCATAATTAGTTTACAATATAGGCAAATATCGTAAAGAGTAGGAGCCTATCATAAATCTATTATCTTGACGGACTAGGAAAGATCAATGTAAAAATTTAACATTGGAATATATATATAATCATTATCGATATATCTCACGAAGCTCATAAAATAGAGTATTATTATCAATACATTATATATATATATTGATTAGTTTGATCATTTTTAAAAATATTCTGATATTTTATTATGCAATTAATTACAAATTGCACAAGTTTGTTTGAAATTTATAGAACGTTTTAACTCATAGTAAATGAACAAAAAATGAACATAAAAAAATGTGTCTTAGTTAAAGTGTGCTTGAATATTTCAAAAATAACAAATCTGATAAAGATTTTATTTTCCCTTATATTGTTTGTCGAGTACATTACATTATACACAAATTTTCAGAAAGCGCGATAAACTTTGGAGTTAAATAAATAAAGTAAAAAATAAGAAAAGAGGAAAAAAAGTAAAAATACATTATATTAACATAGTTTTAAAATATAACGTTTTTATCTATATTTCTCTTCATGATGTTTACACAAAAATACGAAGGAAATATTTATTGTAAAATATGTATTTTATTTATATGAAAAAAAATGTTAATTAGGTTAGTTAGTTTTAATTAATTAATTAATTAATTAATTGTTTCTTTATTTCTCCCTTTTCTTCTTCCTAAATAATTTTTGAAAAAAATTGTACGTTTATATTTAATCTTTCTACACCTTTCCAGAATTAAATATTGTGTAAATTGGAGAAAGCGACACTCAGATTTTTTAAATATGTGTCACAAGCGCTTAAGCAAAAGAAGGAAATATTTTATATCATAAAAAATATTCCAACTATTTATAATAAAAACAATACGTTGATCATTATTAATTGCTTTCATTCTTGTAACACGTCAATTTAATCCTAATCTATCATTGTCTAACTATTAATATTTTAAACGAAATTGCGAGTCCGAGCAAAATCTTTAGTATTGGGATAAAGAACGGAAGAATTACGAAGGCGGGCGCGAAAGCATTAGAGTTTGAATGCGTCATGCTCACGCGGTTCCCGGGCATCCAATGTAATCCCGTGGTGACATCCGAAGGGGGGGTTTTTTAGTGGGTGCAACTCCCACATAACTCCAGGTATCGGGCCTGGGGTACGGGTTGAGCCGGTTTTCCCCTCCCACGAAAAAAAAACTATTAATATCTATTGATAAAACGAAGGCAAAAGAAGGTCCATCGTGGATGGACTTCAAGGCTTTTTCCTTCTTATTTTTATCGCGCTTTGGTTGGTAAAAATAGAACTACCTAGCGTTAGAAAGCAGTTGCGAATAAAGGGTAAGGAGCGAGGGGGATGCAGAGAAGGCAGAAGCGGGACAAGAGGCGAAGGGAGCGAGAGGAATGGAGCGGGGGGACGAGAAAACCGCGGAGAGGCATCGATAAATCAATGGAATATGGTAATGTCGCACAATTTCAATAATTTAAATATGTATGAAGGAAAATGGAACAATCTGGAAGGCAGGGATCTGCCGGAGTGTGGTACACTGAATCGCGCCTAATGAGACGCCTCCGGTCCCAAGAGAGGGGGTGATTTCGTCTCTGCTCGTCGCGCGTTAGCCTTCCCCCAATCTTTATTTCCAGCTCGCGCGTCTCGCCGAAACAGACGGTATGCTGAGGAGGGCGTCCCGGACGGCTTGCAGGGTACCGTTCCGGTAAATAAAATAAATTCCTGCCGAATATATATACTATATTCGGTATATACATATATGTATGGCTCGCCGCGAAATGTCGCGGAAAGAGCGCGTCGCGTAGCGCCTCGTTACTTCGCGCCACGTTGTCGTCACGACAGACGACACGACGAGACGACCTTGCGTCTTGACGGGCTTGAAAGACGCCTTGTCTCTTCGTCGGGATATCTTTATCCGGAATTGGTTTTTCCGCCGTAGGTGCACCGCGACGGTGCGCAGGGAAACGAAGACGGAAGACGAGAGTTGAAAGCAAAGCGCGCGCGTTTCGAGGAGGCGCGATTACGATCCGAGAGAAAAAGAGAGCTTGCGGAAACTTCAATTTTCAGATCTATGAAAACGTTTCGCGAGATCACGAATTCTCTGTCAAAACTAAGCGCGTGGATATTCTTCAGCGTTTCGCCTCTTCCACGTGCGTTCCGTTTTAGCATCTCGGCAAACGCATGCTGCCAGCATATTTTGAAAGCGAAAATATCGCGAAAATGTATACGAGGTGGAATCGCGTTATTTTTGACATTTTCAAAAAACCCGTCCCTGAAGTTTTCCCGCATCTCGACGTTTGTGCATATAAGGCTTATTCCCGAAAACACTGGGGAAACGTTTATTCGCTTGTTATAACACCAGCAATATTGATACAGGGAATAAAAAGTTAAAAAATCGTGTCGTTGATAGAATGAGATAATTGCTCGCGATGTTCGAAGATAATTGCTTGCGGATACACAGGTGTAGATCCCCAAATCGGAACGCTGCCATCGAGGGCGTCTGATCGATTCTGGTCAATCAGAATGATTGGTCGTCATCGATGGTGACCGCGAGAAACGGATTTGATTTCCGAAATGGTACAATAGCTTTACAATCAGATTGCGGTTCTCCAGCTTCACGTGTGCGCCGAGAGCCCTTCGTTTCACAGTAGCCCGCGTATGGCATCCATAGAAATGATACGTGCACAAAACGAGCGGATATCGAATTTTATGAAAATTAAAACCGCAATCGGAGCACAGAACCGATCGGGAGATCATTCTTGCAGAAGTGTAAGCCAACTGCGAAAAAGGGGGAAACTGCGCGCGAATGCGATTGTAGCGAAGTAGTTAAAAATAATAGCAAGAGCTTCTGTAACGCTGTTCCACATTACAAAAATCTTTTTATTATTTTCTCTTGAACAAATCTCACCCTTCCTTTCCGGCCACGGACGTTATCAGTGGGAGTTTATCGAATCGGCGCTCTGCAATTATATGATCGAAATAAACTGATATTTGGACAGCATCAGAATAGTCATGACTATTCTGATGCTATCCAAATATCAGTTTACCTCGATCCACACCGTACTATCTTCAAAACTTACGTATTTATTTTACGTTTGCGGGCAAACTGGAATACTTGCATCCTCGATATCTCTTTGTGTTATTTTCGCCACGTAACTTCAGAGACACCGTTCGACTAACATTTTCTCAAAGAAATTTTAATCACGGAAAATACAAGATAAAAAGAAAAGCGGTCTTCGATAGAGAGGAAGTAAATAGCGAACAAGAGAAAGAAAACGTGAAGAATTTTACGTATGTGTGCAGATGCTTGGCACACATGTTCAAGACGCGATCGACTCGCGGCCGACTCTTTCAGTTGCGCGCTTTGTGTGTTCCTTCATATAATTATTTACAGGTCACGTATTTAAAAGGACGCTTCGTGAGTATATCTCGTGTCGTTGCATCGAGGGCGAACGTACATGAGATACGTTTCCGTCCCCCGGTCTTCATGAGTTTCCGCCGTGGTTTCGCCTTTAATTGCGAACGTGATTCGTTGCAGCCGGAGGCTACATCAGCTAGCTTTGTTCAAAATGAGAGAACGTCTGAAAGCACCCCTTACGGTATATCAGAAGATGGCAATTTGATTAACATTTTCAATGCCCTTTTATTCGCGCGTTTTGAATTTTGCTTTCTCTCCCGCACTGAAATAAAGATACGCTATGAATTAAGTATGCGGTGTGTACGATATTCAGTTATCAACGAAAGACCGAACATTGCTGGATTTACCAAACAGGCCAATATTGTTTCTGTTACTGTTTCCTGGTAAAGCGATTAAACATGCCAAGTGTAAAATTAACATGCAATGTGCGTGCATTATACAAGAACAATATAAATCTTATTTTGATCAACCATTACTTATCGCCATAGTTTATAAATCGAGTTAGTGCAATGGTATATTAGGAAAACTTCTCATGTTTTCGAAAGAGCGAAGAAAGATATTGACAAATCGAAAGATACTTCGCAAGTAAGGAAGACAGTTGTAAGAAGGGGTGAAGCGATTTCTCGATGCGCAAATGGGGTCTGACTTAAATTAGCATTCCCGGCAGGATTCTTCCGCGTTCTACAAGCTCGCCGACGAATGCGTCATTCTTTTCGACTATCCGAAACTAATTTGAGAGGTGGGGGTTAAGTAATTTAAACGTAGCGTAGAGCAATTAGAAGGGGCGCCTTCGTGCTGGCGGGTAGTCGGGGGTGATTTAGGTATACGATCTCAAGAGCGAAGAATAAGAGAGAAGGTCGGGGCTATAGCGTGCATGCCAGGTGTAAGGCGAATAAGGAAGGAGAAAAGGTGGAAGTCATGGAGGAGGGAAAGGCGGGAGCGTGTCTGTGGATGAGAGGGGGAGAAACGGGTGGGAGGGGGTTGAAAGGGATTCTAGGCACAGGTAACTTCTGGCAAGTTGGCCCGCGCCAGCCGAGCCAACGAAGGAGAAGAGGGCGATGGGTCTGAAATATACGCGGGAGGATGCGGAATTTATGTGTAGCCACACCTGGTTAGTGCTTACATGCGAAATAGTCTCATAAATTTCCATACGCGAGCCGCCGGGGTTTAAATCCTGCTCGTGCCGAAAGCTCGGAATATTGGTTAACATATTGGCGCTGAATCCGACTTTCGTCGTGTACGTCGAGAGAGCGACGATGCGATTCATCGCGTTGCGTGCACGACTCTCGCGAAACCCATGTCCATGTCGCTAACTTGCGAGCAAACAGCGGGAATCTTTCATCAAAAGCAGCGACCGGGGGGGGGGGGTACTAAATATAAAAATTACTATTATTCATCGGTGTATTCGAGAGAAAGGTGTATTAATTACAAAGAATTTCCTATGCGAACCGATCGAACCGCGGGAATTTCTCGTGTAGCAAGTTTAGCGAGTAGTTTTAGCGATGCGCATAAGTAAACATAATTTCGTATAAACTAGTTGGTTTTGGCAGAAGTTTCGCGTGAACTCAAGGAACTGAATGACGTAACTCTCTCTACATGGTCACAGGTGCGCTTAACTACGCTAACATTCTGCATGTTTAATTTTTTCTTGCTTTCTTCGTGCGCGCGTGCACAAGCTGCAACTGTGGTCTGGTGAACGTGATCTGATCCGCCACGTGACAAGCCCGTCTACCTTTTATCCGTCACGCAGAACAGACGGCGCAGTAAAAAAAAAAAAGGCGCGAGGATGTCCATCTATGTAAATTCTCTATTGTGTACTCATTATAAATCTCCCTTAATTCCTTCAATATTTGTGTGTAGCGAACTTACGCTTATTGCATAAAATAATGATCAATTAATTAATAGCTCGATATATATTTATTGCATATCCAATTTAAATATTATACAAATAATTTATTATTATCTATTACTATCTATTTTTCTTAATAGGAAAGCATACAGAATTTAAATGATAAAATTAATTAATTCCAGGGAAATATTTATATATCTGGATAGGCTTACATATAATCATTGAAATGCTTCAGAAAATTATTTAAATAGATTTATAACATTGTGTCTCAGGCAGCGATAAAAAAATTTTATCAACTTTCTGTGATTTATTAGTTTAATTACTCTCATATCATTTTATTACACAATTAAACTCGCGAAGAGATTTGTTGTACTGTAAAAAGAAGATAATTGAAAACAGTCGGACGTAATGAAACATGCGACCAGATCTGGCCTCGACGTGAGATCTGTCGATCGCTGTCACGACACGAGGACGCGTCGACGACGACGATGAAGAAGAGTTGGAGAGGATAGCGTGATTGTGCGGTCAGCAGCAGCGATCAATGCCTCTTGCATATACGGCACGCACGGAATCCGATAACATCGCACCCTTTCAATCGACATTCTCACCCGCAAAGACATCCCGATTTGATTTGAACGTAACAGAAAGCGCTGTCAAATATATTAATTCATGATATGCGGCTGTAGCATAGGCAATTATTTGTGATTCATTGCCAGAGCGAATTTGCAATGGTTGTTGTGTTTCGAGTATTACAACGCGATTTTTGATATGCGGTAGCTGAGATCTCAAGATTCTCCGTATCCTTTTTTATCTGTCATCGCTCGTGGTGGTGTTTTTTATGTCAAATACCGAAATTGCGTTACTGTCCGAGAACAGGCGGACTCGTATACATATAGGGAACCGCAAAACAGTGGAACGACCGGCGCGACGACGGCTGTGCGGGTGCGCTCTCAAGCAACGATTGTTCCGCATAGTAGGGAGGGATCCGCTTTATTGGAGAGTGTTGCTATCGACAGCTTCGCGCCGTTAGGTTGGTTGGTAGGTAGGTTGGTAGGTAGATATACCTCAGGCTCGCTCCGCTGCATTTTCTCTGTTATCGTTGTAGGGGTTCCCGAGCGAAGCCGTGCGGACAATGGCGGATCCCCGTGGCGGACGGCGAGAGAAAGTAAAAATTAACGAGAATTCAAGCTCGGCCGGAGCCATTGAAAAATTGCCGGTGCCGCACGCGGTACGCGGGTGTGAGCTAGGGTTTGAGACTTGTTGGCGGGAGTATTTTTTTCCGTCGGTTCACCCTGCGCCATCCTCTCTCGTCCTTCGTTCCTCGATCCTCTCCATCCCTCGATCTTCGTCCCCGTGCCTTTATCCGTGTCGCGACCGAGCCGCATTCCGCGCCACGCTCCGCATAGCGTTGCCTTTCGTTGTGCCAACTCTACCGTCAGGACACGCTCTCTTTTCTCGCGCCGTCTCGTACATTCTCTCCTCTCGCTCGTCTATTATCCGACATCGCCCTGCATTGCGTACAGATCGCAATCTTGCTTCATTGCCGGAACTGCGACCGTGGATATCTCGATGGGCGGAGTACGCTTACGGTATAGCAATAATATTTTTCGACACAAAAATTAACCGCAACGATCAAACTTGTGGATGTTTAAAATTATGAGAAGGCGGTGCCTTTTGATTTTCGAACAAAATACGAGACAGAAGCGAGGATACTTAATAGCGATCGTAATCGAGACACGTTCCAGTCAACCGTTCCAATTGATTAATGGTGCTTCCGAAGGAAGGGAGATAGGAATGTGCGCGCGTATCATTCGTCATCGATATATGTACGTTATAACATGTAGAGTATTCCTGAGATAAGAATCCGATCGAGTGAGCTAATGGAACAAAACTGGGAGTTATTGCTAGACTGGAGGAAAAACTGCGTTAGGATGATTGATGAAGTGGGCGAAGTTAAAATGGAAGTAACTGTCAGAACCTTGAATTCCGCAAAGTTAAAGTGGAAGTTATCGCAGATGATTTTGTTTCGCGTTCACGCGCAGCGCGCGGGAACGTAAGTGAAATACTTTCCGGAATCTTTCTTGCGAGACCGGGGCCAACAAATTCCCATTAGAACCGCGTTCCAGAGTATCATTATTTTACTGCCGTTTCTCTATCGTCCTGGATTTCACCATCGCTCGTTATATCGCGCACTCGCCAAAGATGATTGCGTATACTCAACCAAGTCCCAGTGAAAGGTGGTTTATTCCAATCTGACCAAGAATCGCTTGCATTTGTAAAGTCCCGCGGTATCGCTTAAGATGGAGCTATCTCTGCCAATCGATGTGTCACAAACCATCAATAAAGAACACTATCCTAAACATTTATCGAGCCGTATCCCGCCCATCGCGATTTCCTAAATTATTTCGGGAGATCATGGGAAAGCGAGGGAATGCAAAAGACCGCGCCGCATCCGCTCAAGTGCAGCTCGCCGGTTGATCTTGCATACAATATCTCCTGCCGTTTACTCTTCTTATTATGCCGGCCGATCGATCGTGCCGGTGCGAGCACCCGGGCTCGGGGTAAGACGACTTGGCTATATGAGGGTAGCGGGTAAAGCGAACACGAAGCGAGCGAGAGAGCGAGAGAGCGAGAGAGAGCGAGAGAGCGAGAGAGAGAGAGAGAGAGAGAGAGAGAGAGAGAGAGAGAGAGAGAGTGGAAGAGGGGAAGGGGGAGGGGCAAAGAAGGAACGCGGGAAAGGAAACGGTTTGTAGCTCGGAGGGTAAGCCTGTCCGTAGGACTAGCGGCACGTCCTCCCCGGGGAATCCGGCGTATCTGCTCCACGGCACGGGCAAACACGTCGGGGATGAAGAAAGTCTGGCTTCCATTTCGCGCAAGGCGCGCCGCAGCGGAGCGGAGTAAATATTGATACAGATCGAACATCTAATCGCTCCGTCCCGTCCGTTTACCAACGCAGCATCCATATACAGCAGATCCGCGTGAGCGCTTCCCGCACTTGCGCCCGCGCACGCGCACGCGCCGATTCTGCGTGCGCTGCTGCGAGTTCCTGAGCTACGCGTGAAGCGAGGTCGTGATTGATGGAATCGGAGTGTACAGGGGGGTGTACGAACGAGATTCGCGCTGCGACAATATGTTCGTCACGCATTGTCGTTTGCGCGATCCCTAAGGACACGATTGGAAACTCCGTTGAATCTAAAGATTAAGCGGAGAGACGGCGCCTATGGACGGCATGCTCGCTTTTTGTTATTGCATACAATCGCGACGATGAACGAACGGCGGTGGCGGTAAATTTATCTGATCGGAAATTAACATCCAATTGTGCGAATTATTAGTTTATTTCGCCAATTTGAGATATATTGAGCCGAAGATCCGAATGAATAATTATTAATGTAGCAGGTTTTGAAATTCATATATTCTCCTAACAACTCACTTCGGAAATGCGAGGAAGGAAAGAAATGCGATGAAGGATTTATCCCGACAAATCAGAAATCATATAATAATTCTTGGAAATTATTTTTATTAAAATGCAAAATTATCAGCAAAGCGTATAATTGCATTTTTAATATATCCGATTATTTGTGTGAATATTATTATTCCCATTTTGCTATCATTTTATCGTGAAAGTTAATACCAACATTTATATGCATTCATATTCGAGTTTATTGATAGGATCGACGAATGACATGATCAAATCGAGATTGCAAAAATATATCAGAAGACTGATTATTAATTTGAATCAGTGTAATCGACCTCTGGGCATTAAATCACATCTAATATAGAATTTCCATTGCAGATATCGTTGTTTAATTAATTTTGGCCAACGTAATTAGACTAACGCTTACCACGCTTAATGATTGCAACCAGAAATTCTATACATTCTATCACGGTCGTTACACGACCAAAAATTTAATCTCCGAGCAAGAAAATACTCGACGACGCTCTTTCACGACGGATAGGTGTAATCGGCCACCTTGTCTGACCAGCGTTCTACTTTTTCCACTCGCCGGTATCCTTCTGGTCGACGAATCTCATAATGCACGCATGATTGGGCAACTTTGTCAGCGAGATACCACGCCGCGAGCCAGTGGTCGCGTGCTCGTACGAGCGCGCATTGCCCGAAATGCTTCACTTCAGGGACTCGAGGGAAATCATGTATGAAGTTCCTCTGTTTCCACTCCCTTTCCACCGGGTCTCTTTCTATCTCTACCTCTCACTCCTCATCCGATTCTCTTGCCGGAAATTTCGTTTCATGACGTACAATTCGGCCGAGCGATGAAAAGGCCGAATAGACTAGGAAGAGCGAACGGAGCGAACAACAATCGAATGAAAACGAACCACAGATGTCGGATGACTGGGAGATCCCTTCCAAATTGGTTCCTCCTTTCACTTAACTTGGTAAATCTCTCTTTATCCGGTCGTATATTGATCGTTAATCGGTAGAAATTTCGATGCAGGTCCGCGCAATGTTGACACGTGCTGTACGGGAATTTGAGAAATTACGCATGACGGAAGCCAGCGATGTGTAAAAGTTTCGTTTGCATTTTGCAAGCTGCGGATATTACGTTGATATTTTTTTTTCACGTTATATTACTGGTAACGAGTCCATTAGCAAAGCTGTTAATGGATGCGCTTTCCGGTCCGGATAACCGAGACTAAAGCCATTTCATTTCTGTTTCTTTGCAAACGTAAAATAAATTCACGGCAACAACAGCCCGGGAGATTTGCGCAGTTTTAATTTCCTTACAAATTCTAAAAGCAATTATGAAAGTAAAGGAACGCGAGATAAGACGTGAGTTAAAGCACGATATCGAGTACAAATAGTGAACATACAAAGTTAAAAAAAGAATATAACCAATATTTTTCTGAAAGAACGAAACGGCGCATGCCAAGCTGCACTGTCAAAGAGGCGCGATAGTGATACGTCTTCTGAAAGCATCGTGAACGAAAGAGACAGGAAAGGAAATATTGAAAGAGATATGTATAACAGCGAAAGCACGAGTCAAGGCAAAAGTCAACGATAAATTGTGATTTGCCGTCTCACTAGACGTATAGCAGCATATTTATAGCGCGGCGATCAAAGTAAAAGTTGACTGTCGAGGTGCGGCGCTTTATGACGCGACGCCACGGTGATATTCACCATTTCCGTGGATCCTGAACTGACAACGAACGTGGCCCACGCGTGTGTTTGTCAGGAATGATCGGGACCCCGAGCCCAGTGTCCATCTTTCATTGTTATCGCTAATGGAGGAACTTCTGCTGCCGCCAGAGCACTCACTCTCAAGTCCGCCTTTACGTACGGAAGAAAGGAAAGCGAGTCTCGAGGAGAAAGGAAAGAAGGCGCGACGGAGACGAGACACGTTCGCGTCGAGAAAAGGAGACGGAAAGGAAAGATCGTGGAAAACGGTAGTGAGAAAGAGCAGAAACAGGAAAAAGAGAGAGAGAAAAGAGCGGGGACGGGGAACAGGATCGATGTACGGAGTGGATACGCGACTTCTCCGTGAGTTCGGAATCGGAAGATGTGGACCTTGCCGGCAGCTCTTATCTGGCCCACATTTTAAAACTTGGAACTTCAACGATCTACGGCTCAGTTCGTGCAGATAATGGTGGCGTGTGAAGCGAATCTTTCAGCTCCTCGCACAGCATTCTGCACGCGTGAAAGAAATTTTCACGTTGCTTTTCCGCGTCTCGAATATACACTCTCCTTCGTAGCTTCGTACACAGAGATGTCAGGTGACTCCTTTTTTTTTTGCACATTTTTGACATGTTATGACTTCTTTTGCGGTGGCAAATACGCACGCAAAAAATGTCTATATGTTGCGTGTCGAATAACAGTGGGGATAACAAATAACCTGTGTGTATGTACATGCCTGAGATAAATTATCACAACTCTTCTCTTTTAGTGCATGTCATTTCAGTGAAATATATGCGGGCATGTATGTGAGGCGATATAAAATTCTTCGTAAAGTTATTCAGGGATCTATGATTTTAGTTTTCTGAGTATGTCGATTCAAACTTAGAGCTATATCCGTTTCATTGATATTCGCAAAGTTTCGACGTTAATAAAATTAAAAGGGAGACGCAAATGTTTCACTATCTGACAGTGAATAATATATTTTTTTATTAGTTCCCAAAAATGCGTTTCCTGTTCTCAATCTAGCGCAGAAAAATTATACTACATTCGCTTCGCGAAACTCGTTACGGGATGAAATTTAAAAAGAAATTTCTATTAATATTTCGCGGAACGACATTGATTTTAGGACATTATTTTAGAACATATGCTCATATATAAATCATATAACTATCTGTGTTATTTTTCTCTTGCTATTGATGTCGTTCACATTTCACTTCTTCATCAAGATTTATTGATTTAATAACAAAAAAGCAATTTATTTTTAATTTTACGATTTAAATCGTGGAATTAAAAATATGCAATCACATATACATCCGTATTATTATTCATATTGCAGCTGTCAAATTTATAACGTATAATGTATGAAATTAAACATAATACAACTTTATGAAATAGCAGAAAGTATATGTATTTGTTTCGCCAATAATTAATAAACGAGAAAGACTCTATTTTTATATTCGATAACGTTTGGCTAATGTCGTGACAATTCGACCATTGGTTTTGGTCAAATTAATCGTCAAGACTTTTTCGATCATGGGTTTTAGTCGTTTCTAAATTGATTTAATATTTGATACTTATATATAAGCATCTCATTTTTATTAAATTAAATTATTAAATTTATTGACGAGATTTAGAAACGACCAAAACCCATGGTCGAAAAAGTCTTGACAATTAATCTGACCAAAACCAATGGTCGAATTGTCACATTAGCCAAACGTTGTCGAATATAAAAATAGAGTCTTTCTCGTTTATGAAATAGAATTATTTTGTGAGGTACGATATTCTTAAAGTAAAATTGCACAAGTCTAAATAGAGAGAGGAATATATATGTATATATGAAATTTATCGTGCACACGCGTGCTAGTCAAAGGGCAATAATACTCGGCTCGCATCGCATTTACTTTGTGCGTAAATATATCACGGACACATCAACAAGACAGTGTTAAAGCACGGACACATAGAAAAATTTAAGCACTAAGACGTAAGCAGTAAGGAAATCAATGGTACTGATTCGCTATCGCTTACATTATGTCTTAAGTTCTTGACTGTGATTGGCTGATTTGCTTACTGCTTAAGTTTTTCTATGTGCCCGGGCCTTTATTCCAATCGCTCAAGGAGCTTAACCCAGTTTCTCTAAATTTCGTTCTATCCACCTACGCAAGTAGGCAGGGATCGCATAATTATTTTTTTCCATTTGCCATTTGCCATTTTCCATTTCTCCTGACATCCGGTTATATTCCGATATCGGACCGTCGGCACTTTGCTACCTGGAAACCCATTGAAGGTATTATGCCAATTAGCGTAATTAGTCTGGTAGCACATCGGCGTTTCATTTTAAGCCTTCTGAAGCGCGAAGAGACCGGCTCTCTCGGCGGTAGTCCGTCTTTCATGTCGGCTTGTTACTAGCACCATAGTTTGCGATTTCGTTGAATCTGTCTGTGGGCGGATATAGCATCGCACTTAAATCCGATTTATCCGATAAATCTCGTATCAGTCGCGCTCCTTGCGTAGGTTTCCGTCCTTCTAGCATCCGACCGAGGACCTCGTTGATCCTCGCCTTACTTTCGAATTAGCCGGGCGATCCACCGGGACCACAGGCGGATCAGTTTAGATGGCTGTGTAAACTTGGAACGATGCAAAAGCAGAAAGGATAGCGGGCTATCGAGAGACGCGGGAATATCACGTCTCTCAGTGACGCGCCGGATACAGCGTGAAAAATCTTTTGTGAAGCTGCATAAAGCTCCAGTATCGTTGCTACGGCAACGACAGAGAGACTTATGTAGTTTTGAAGTACTGTAATATCGTTTCAATGTTTCTATATATTGATGCTTTTAAACAAGATTTTTATTTTATTACACATTGAAAATGTTTTTCTAATTGCTCTTAGAAGTTGAAAGAGAATATTTATCTTTGTCGAATGCATGTATGTGTAAACGGAAAACAAGTTGCGTACTACATGTCGATGAACAAAGAAAAATGATAGAACGCTGAAAATAGCGCGGGGAAACAACGGAGAATGCTTGAATCTCTCGGTCGGGCCGGCTAGGCGATATTGAGCGTCTCGTGATGAATCTTCGACATCCCCTGAGAACCGCCATGCGAATTAACTATACCGTGCCGTATATAATGCTGCGCACGGTTTCGAGACTAAGAGGTGGTACTGTCCCGAGCATGGATGGGGTACTCAAGATGCTAGGCCACGTCAAGCTCCTTCATATAGCCTCCATAATCAACTGCATACCGCAGTGTTACCAAGCGCCAGCAGAACTACGTTTGCTCTTGGCATATGAATGCCATCCGTAGATACCGCGGCATTATCCACTGTTACAGTCGGAGACCATTGGTCGAGATAAACGTCACTTAATATGTACTTTATTGTACGTTAATGCGTACGATGATTGTCAATCGTTCATATTACGTATAAATTAATAAATTCAGATTTTCAGATCAGTATAAGTATATTTCGATGAAAGCAATTGTTTTTAAACAATCTTCTTAAAGTTCTCTTGGCTACTACGTCATCAAAGAATGCTGCATCTCTTGCGTGTATTATTTCTGTATTATCTTGAAAGTTTGTGTGCTTTTTGTCACACCAAGTCACTAGATTTCGATGATAGTTAGATAAGAGAAAGGCGGAGAAAGCTTGCGGGCGGACAAGAGGCGAGTGAGCACGGTGCTGAAGCTTGAAAATCAATTACCAATCACGCCTTTGGGCAAAGCCTCGACGCCTCGTGTTCGCCCAACGGTATATAATAGGAGCTACGGTGTCGTGTTCTGACACACCAAGTGAATGCCGGGGTTTCTCACGACATCGATCTAAAATTCCAAAGACGGTTCACTGAAAGCTCAAAGTGATACGGGGAAATCTCTAAGTCACGTGTCAATGCAGGTTGTTTTAATTGAATTTAATGGATAGGTAGGAATAAACTAAAGTCAAATTAATGTAGTTTACGAGAGGATAATTACATCAGCTAATATCGTATTGATTGTGAGCGAATACATCGCGTGACGGTAAATTGTTCATACGGATAATTTATCAATTATTTTTAATCTATCTGGTTGAATCTATTGAATCTATTTAATTATCCCACACTATTATTAATAAACATACTGTTACGATATTAATGAAATGATAAAATTCCGTATATATGTAAATATATATATATATATATATATATATATATATATATATGTATATTTAAATTACGATGCTTACATGTAAGCTTCAAATTACATCAATTTATAATGACCAAAACCCATGGTCGAATGTCTTGACAATTAATCCGACCAAAACCAATGGTCGAATTGTCACGACACTGATAGCCAATCGTTGTCGATTATAAAATAGAGTGTTTCTCGTTAATCAATTATTGACGGAACAAACATATACTTTCTGTTATATGTAAGTATATATTTCATCAATAATAAAATTACATTATTTTACTCATGACGTTTTTTTAACAGTCTAGATGGATTAAAAAAATAGACACTTTTTTTAACATCGACATAAAGGTATTAATGTCTCGCAGTTTATGAGATAATTTCACAGATCGATCGTTATGTTCCGCATTCGTAGAAAGATTCTGAGATGAATAATCCGCCTCTTGTCGCGCATAAAAAGTAGACGGCGGGGAAAAGGAAGAGACGATGGGACAGATCTGAAGTGAAAAGGGCGCGAAGGAAGCGGGGGTTTGGTCGTGATAGAAGGTGACCTACTTTCTTATGAATTTGATTCGCGATATTACGTTTCGCTTGTCACGGCGCAGTGATTAACCCGCTCGCCTCGGGCAACGATTTCAATGAGCAGTTCCACATTCAATTGGCAGGACGAGATTCCTCCTTCTCTCTCCCTCTCTCCCCCCCTCTCTCTCTCTCTCCTTCTATTTTTCATAGTTCCTCATTGGATTAATGTCATGTCTCGCTGAAATTGTGAGCGAATTGCGATCCACGACTCATTGTGCTGCATCAAGCAGAATTGCACGAAAGCGATAATAACCATTGAATGTACTATTTAAAAGATTGCTTCGTGCGATCAAAAGCGGCCGACAGCTGTGTGATTGATGTTTCCTTGCTAATACTATTGCATTATAGCTATTTTTTTCTTCTTAAGCGTTTTAATGTTGCTTATTTGAGTACGTGCATGGCAAACCATATTTTCTTTTTTCTCATAATTTAATTTGGATTGAAATAAAATTATGATTTATATATTTCATGCGTCTTCCCTGACTTTCATCTTACGGTGATTGCTTATATTAAAACGATGTTTCAGTATTTTGTACAATGCAGTATTTAATCGATGTATGTGCAGATGGTTATACTCGGATATATATAGATTAACGACAATGAAATAAATTAAAATCGTGATTGTAGCTGTGAAAATGTCAGTTATCATCCTCTGCAAAGCATCGAACTAAAATCATGTAAAATAATGCATCGCGGATTCACATATTCTAGCACAGTGACCAAGTATTTGTTTTAGGTATCACAAACGTCGAAGAGGGATGGTGTCTAATGAATACCGAAGAAGACGGCTACAGAAGATCCTGATAGACGCCCAAGCAACTCAGCCTCCGAATGGAGAAAGGAAAGCAGGACAGGGGGAGGAGGGGGAGCAGGAAGGAGGTGCGCAAGAAGAGGGAGAGATACAGCCCCGGGAAATGATTATAAATGAAGCCATCCACCCGCTCCGCTCCGACTCGAGACCGCGAGGCAGCGCAGCGGCGGAGGAATTCGCTTGGCCGGGACGACAAAGTAAGAAGAATTGAAGACGATGTCAAAAATAAGAGAAGCGTATTTACAACGGTGTGAAATTGGACTGCTAGCCCGCGAGAGAAATGAGGGTCGCCGACTATGCCGGGAAAATGATATTGTGTGTTATGCTGTATCGCGAAAACGACGCGACAGCGCGGCGGCGGCGACGGCGGCAGCGGCTGCGGTGGTGGTGGTCCTCCCCTCGCTTGAATTTACAGCGCGCAAGACGCGACTGCCACTTGGTATTTATTGTCTGCAGGTCGCTTACCGACCAACGCGAGCGTAATTAAGCCGCGAGAGTGTTCACGCTACTGCGCGTTGTGCTCACACACAACATCATTTACCTTGTACGCCGCATTGTGTATACGCGGAAATATCATCTTACAGATTACTCCGTCTACTTTTCCTCGCAATATCTCGGAAAAAGATGAAACGCGCGTTTGTTGCACGTATAATCCTTTTTAATTTACCGAAACGCATGTCGAACTGTCCGTGTCATCCGAGGGGGAAAGACAGATATTGATTATCGAGTATATATATAAATTGTAACTCCGCTATATCTTACTTTTCCATCAACGCGAAACTATCCGAGTCCGCCCTCTTCTCTTAAGAAGGATTTCCAAGATTTACGGAAATTAGATGTCAATTCTTCACAAAAGAGTCCCTTTCCTAAATTTTCCCTCCAGACGCGGAATATAGCTGTCGCTCGCAACGAATCCATCCGCTGCGGATTCAAGCAAAATAATCCTATCGTAAACCGCATTCTCCGATTAAACTATCGGCGGCCATTAGTAACTGCACTCCATTTGATAAACGTACAAATGGCTCGCACACAATTTACAGACGCCCATGTCCCATACAAATCGTATCGGTGCTTTATAGTTAGCAGATTACATCGGTTTATATATTATAAACAGTTGGAAACGTGCGATTGAATTTGCAAAATACGCCCACGGACACAGATTACATCCGTCAGTCGGCTGTAGCGGAAAATAGAGCCGCGTGGAGCCGGTTTGCGCCCTGATTATGAAATGATGTGGCCGAAGGGCGGGGTCCCTGCCGCTCGTCGGATATCTGCGTACGATGGCAACTGCCTACATCCATTGCGGCGTCAGCGCCGACCACAACAACGCAAATGCAAATTTATTGTTATTCGATTATTCAATTCGTAGCCGCGTACTTCGCTCGGACGTTAATACCATATAATGCCGCCGCGCCGTGGTCTCTATAACTGCGCTATTGCCGGAAACATTGAAATGGTATACCCAACTCTCTCACTCCGGTCTTAAGTCGCGATCACGTTTGCGCGGGAGAGAATAATTTATTACACACCAAAATATACTCTAAAATTATCGGTGGAACGGGGGAGCGCGATGTAACGAGATTTATCGCGGCGCGCAAAACACGCTCGATTAGAGTTACCTTGTCATCCTGTCCCTTGTCACGTCGCGCGCGTGTGTTGAAAGTCAGTCCGTGATTAATTACCAAAATGACATTGTTGGAAAAGTGACGTGATATTCTTGAAGCGCTCGGCTTTCGGCGATTTGAAGAAAATCGGAGCGGTCGATCCGCTATCCCACTGGTACGCTTCCCGCTCTCTCTCCCCTGCCCCCCCAAACATTTCATCTCCGGCGACCTCCACTCGTAAAGTACGGAGCTGATAAGAAAAGCGGCTTACGCTACTTCTAATTTTCCCGCCGGCTCGGCAAATATTATGCATACACCGTGAATCTATGTCTCCTCGAGAGGATGATGTATTGCCGACCTCGACCTCCGTTGAAACTTATACCCGATGGTGGATGGCGAAGAGAGGATAGGAAGAAACACCAAGAGGCCGCGCTACAGCGCCGTGCGTCTTCGGAGGAGAGCACGCCGATGCAGGGAGGACGGACGGCCGACGTGGAGGGAACGTATTTCGTGTCTGGTTAAATTTCACGGAACGATGGATGGGACGTGTGTAGCTGTATGCAACCTGCAGCCATCTTTTAACCAATACTCCCGATACACATACGGCTCCCCCGAAAGATTCCCGACTTTAGAAAACTCGATGTGCGGAATTTTACAAGCGAGTTACGTCGATCGTTCAGAATCTGCTGTTGAGGCCTTGCTCGGGCATTTTTCTTTTTTCTTTTTTTCTTCTTTTAATACATTTTGCATCTGACGTAATTCTCTTTAGCATCGCCACACAATTTACTTGATCACTCGGTGCAATTTTACGAAAGTGAAAGTGAAAGTTGATTTTGCGTAAAATTTGTATTAAGCTCGCGGCACGAAGGAGAAACAGCGGAAATGAGAAAGCGGGACGCCATTGAAAATTAAGTCTGTGCTGGATCGAAAAATTGGGTGCTTCCAGAAGAAGTCTCCCAAGTATCGCGCTCGTGTATGGATCGCGCCACCCGAATCTCAAGAAAGTCTTTACTAAGTTAGTCGGGGCGTTGCGCCCGGGGTATGGGGCGGAAGTTATGAAGTGCGAGCATCCGTGGCGTGGCGTAGCACTGCTTTATAAACGACTTTTCGTGCGAAGTTTACCGGCATTCATCACCGACGACTTGCCCACACCCTCGTCCGACCCGCCTCCACCATCCACCCACGACATCAGCTTCACGGCGGCCGGCCGAAACAGCGTGCGAATAGAAAGGCGAGGGCGATGGCTAAGTTTCGAGATAGTCTTTCCAGTTCGCAGCAAAATTACATTCCCAAAATCAGGAGCTACAAACTTTCCAGCAACAATTCGACCCAAAGGAGAATATTAATATAAAATCGATAGGATTTTGCAGACTTATTTCAATCTGAAGACGAAGATATCGTATTAATAACGTTCCACGCGTAATTTTATTCATAAAATTAAATTAAGTGATTTTTATTTGAAACTTGCGAGATATTCATCCTTTAACTCGAATCTAATATGCTGGCAGAAAAAAATAACTTACTTTCGTTCTTCCAATTTACTAAATCGTTTTTGTTTGTATCAAGCACGACGATATCTCTTCGCTTATTAAGCGCACGAAATAAATAATACGTTTTTAAAAGCTATTATAAAGAACTTTACGACAAAGACAGATTTCTCTCCGAAATTGTTAAATCAGTTCGAGCGGACGACATTGCTTTGGCATATTTTGTGAGAGTAATACGAGCGAGCGGGTCTAGCCCGAGTCAAAGTCGCGCGCATATGATTAAATTAACATCGTTTAGGCTGTTTGTCGAATATACGTAATACGGGCGCGTGCGCGTGGGTGGGCCGCGGTACGTTGGAAACGATACCGCAGGTAGAAATTTGAAGGCAGGTGGCACGAGGGTGGATTAGCACTGATGTAGCGAAAGGGAACGGGGGATGCGAGAGGGTGGCAGGGGCGGTTTGAAAGCACGTACCAAATCTCGGATAATTCGGTCTAATTTGTTCGTAGTTAGATTGGAGCGCCAGGAATTATTCAGAGCCTCAAATTGTTGGCGGTTAAGCGAGGCTCGCAAAACTGGTAACCAGTCCTGTAGATGATGTAGCATTGCGACTGCGGAAAGGGCTAGTGGGGGAGGGAAAAGGTCGAGTGGAGGTCGAAGTGCTGTCGATGAGGTCGCGGGGCAGAGACGGTGGGAGAAGGGGGAGAAGAGTATGAGGAATCGTCCGGTTAAACTCAATCCAAAATTGACCGTATTATTATATGTCCTAACCAGGCGCGGAGGGTTAGACCGCATCACGCGCCACCGCTGTTCCCCTTTCCCTTGCGCGTAATCCCTCTCTCCCTCCCTCCCTCCCTTCCCGCTCCCGTTACACGAGGTGGAGATGGAACAGCCGGAGAGGTTTCGGCAAACGCGGAACCTCGGCCTCGACACATCCGCGGAAACTATATGCGAATTGCAGCAGAAAGCTGCCGAGCCGAATTATTTCCGACCACAGGCCACGACCGTTGATAATTTAATTACCATGGCAATTCCCGCGGCGACGTGGCTCTTCAGTGCGTACGTACGAATACGTTGTCGCGCGATAACATATGTAGACCCATGCACGAAAATGAGGTCTGGCCCTTTCGCCGCCGTTCTCCCTTCCGGAATTGCGGCAACGGACGCCATGATTTTCAATCTCTTTTTCTCTCACGCAAAATATAGTCGATTTCGATTAATTCGCGATGATTGCAGAAAATCGCGCTTCGCGCTAAATTCGATTGATCATGCAATTGGATCGGAGATAATAAAGATCATCGGGAGTAAATAAACTCGTGTTTAACGCCTGTAATGAGCCATTTCTGCTATCCTATTCCGACTATTAAATTCGATTGATCGCACTGACGGTGTATAATGTCCGGTCGTAAATCGTTGTCCGTCGAGGTGTCAATTTTTCATCGGTCATCAATCGTCCCGCCTCTCTCGCTTTGGTGCGTGTACGTTCCCGCGCTCAGTGATCCTTCCTCCTTTACTCCCCGTCCTAGTAATGTTATAAATCGTAATGATCTTTTTTCTTGCAACCAACAACGGCGAGTATGTTCGTGCACATCCATGCCCGAAGTCGCGCGCGGCATTAGAAATAAAAAAGGGGCAAAGAAGGCGAACGACGATAGGTATCCTTCGTGAAACTTTGAATATAAACCGGAGAATCCGAGGGCGCCTCGCGTCGATTTATTCGCGTGTTTGTTCACAGTAGGGAAAGTTTCGCGGTTTGTCAGCGCTTTTAGATTAAGGGCAAGGAGAGCAAGAAGAGAAAGATTGAGAGAGACAGACAGGAGAGAACAGCAGTGAGGGAGCATCGAAGTCTCATAAAGTGCTTACAAATTCCTTCGCTCGGTATGCTCGCGTTTCATCTTTCAGCGATAAAAGCCACTTTTGAGTTATGTTCGAGGAATCGATATAGATTCGACATACATAGATAAAAGTTCGCGGAAACCCTGAAGCTGTAGGTAATTAAGAATTTGATACTTACAAAACTAATGATTACAGGCTGTTCTTGCTTATTTAATTATATAATTAAACGTTCCTGTAAGAACGTTCGCGTTTAACAAACGTTGAACAAACATTGTAAACATAAAGATCCACGATATAAAACGCGAGGGAGTAAATCAATCTGCGCTTTGGTAAAGATAATCCTTTTGTACTTGAACGCGTTTTAGCTTCGTGGAACAGTAGCCATGAAAAAAAGCGGGTGCCATTCGCAGAAAGCCTTTACGAATCGTGTAACACAGCGCGCGATTCCGATTTCCAATTTAACGACTTCGCTAAACGGCGAAGGAATCTGTCCAACGACGATTCTCATTGGCAATGTGATAGCCGGAGCGTGGCTCGAGAATCGGCGATGTTTCGAAACTCAGGCAAGAGTTTGTTCTCCGCTTTCTTCGACGGCGTATTTACTTCGACAGTCGTCGACCACTCGACCAAAGAGCCGCACGCGAAAACGGAGAAGGCCCTGTCGATTCGAGAAACGCACGGGCGCGAACATCCCGGGATATTGATTAAACTCTACTCTTTCTCAGGAACAATTTTAGAAGCGTCGTCTTTCAGAATCCGCGATTCGATTTCGTTCGCGTGCGTTCGAGCACGTGACTTTCGGTCAATCCCAAAGTGCATACGAGCGACGTACAGCAAGATATCCCCTCTCCCCCTCATGATCGAACAAGATCGAGATAATTAATTCGTATGAACATTCCGTCACGAGCGAGGCTATTCGAACTATGCGAACGTTGCGATATGAAACATTTGGTGATATTTGCGTCGTGCGTTTTAGCAGAGGGGACTTGAAATGAGCACACACATAAATAACGGAGTTTCGCTTTTTAAAAAAATCTAATAAAAAGCCAAACGCATAAAGAATATATGTGTGTGGACCGTCCTCGTGTTTTTTTCATAAACCCGTATTCGAGGACGCTGCTTTTTGATTCAAGTGTTGTAGCCTTGCAGTGTTTCCTATTGCCAGGATTACCTCTGTCTCTTCCCTTTTTACTTCCACCGCGTAACGTCGTGGCGTAGACGATGAATTCGCGAACGGCCACGGGATACGTTTCAATTTGGATTCATGATATCCTAGACCCCTCGCTTTACAACGCAATACTGTGAGTTCTTGACAGTCGATAAAACCTAAAGTCATAACTCGCATGCAATGCGCCGCGCGCGAAAATGAGCGGCAAGGGTTTCATTCTTGAAACGCACGGTATCGGCTATTCTTAATCTTGTTGAAAGCCGGCGGTCATTTTAGAAACGGGCGGCGCAGTAACGTTAGTTCGATTACGATTCGACTACGAACGTGTTTTATCTTGAATCTTGCTTTTCCCGTATCCCTCGTAGCCGCGAAAGTTGCGAGACGATGAAAAAGAAATGCGATAGGCTTGCGAGAATGTGTTTAAAATTCGATTTTCTCCTCGGGATATATTTTCGCCGAAAACCGAAAACTTTTATATTTGCTTCTTTCATGACTTGTTTTATACTACAATCGATTTTCAGATCGCATTACTTTTAATTGATAATTTCGTGATGCGTCGGCCATTAATTGTAGCAAAATGTCGAAACGGCGCTCGATAATACTGCGGTCGTAATGTATATCCTAAAGCTCCCGAATCTGCGTGAATAACACTTATATGAATAACACGTAATGCGCGATATAACAGATTTGAAGCATATCGTTCTTGTATTATCGAATGAAGTGGTGGGCAGTAAACCATGAATTTCTATATCGTACCAACATTCCCCGGAAATCCAATGTTTCTGTTTGATGCGCGGGTAAGAAGTAAATTTCACTAAATTTTCCGGTTTTCGCCGTACACTGAGGTAGAGAGATTTTACAGCCCTCTTTGCTTCCCATTGTTTTCCGCCGCTATCCTCCCGGTCGCCACCCTTACGGTTCATCCCCACGCCATCGTCCTTCTCTCCAACGCCCCCCCTCTAGCTTTTAGAACAAATACTTAATCCGAATAGCAGGCATTTGCCTAAGTAAGTGCCCGCCATTCAAAGCAGCCCTGTTTTTACGTCCGTTGCTACATCAAGCCCTTCGAACTAGCCAAGTCTTTCGCCTTGCTTTTTACATATCCTATTTCTACATTTAATTGACAACCGGAGACTACATTTACCATTTTAATGTTCCTAATATTGTATATTAACAATATTGTTACAATTATAATTAAAATATAGAAGAACCAGTACAATAAGCATGAATAATAAAAATAATTTACGTTATTATATTAATAACGAAAGATATGTTATTTTTCGAGTTGTATATAAATAGGACCTAAAATTGCGTGTCCAGTTGCTAATTAGTATCCAGTTTCCGTCGTACATAAAATTATTATCATTATTCGTCCGTGGATCTCTAAACAACATGACAATTTATCTTTGATGAAATATAAATAATGAGCTGGGAGCGGCGGGTTTTAATATTGGGTGATATTTGAGATCTCCCATGGGGTCAAGGAGGCACGTGAGAGCCGTTGCCATAGCGGCGTACATGGACACGAGACTGAAAGCCGATTACGCGGCCCTTCATCATTGGCGTACAATACCATGGATCGTCATTAACTATAATCCTCCGTTTATTCGTTACGCGAGATCGTGTATTTGTTGAATTCGGCACGAGAAATACCGCGGATCCCCTTGGGGTGGAATAATTGCCAACTTAGGTACGAGACCATAACGAGTCCTCGTGGATGTTTAGCCGGTCCGCCTGGATCAGACGGTGCCGTTGCCGTTGAATAGAGATCGCGAACTGGACTTTCCGCTGGCACATCCACGATCATTAGCGCAAAAGGACGACACCACTTTATCCATTCTACGTGAACGGTGGATTTCAAACACGGAGATAATGCTTATCAACTTGTAAATGGAGAGAAAGCAAGAGAGAGAGAGAGAGCGAGCGAGAGAGAGAGAGAAAGAGAGAGAGAGAGAGAGAGAGAGAGAGGAGAGAGAGAATCTTTGAAATATAGAAACATGAAATTTTTCTGAATATATTTCGTGGCGCTAGCTAGAGAAAAATAAATAGTTTTTTAATTGTAGTCATAAAAGTAAAGATAGTAATCATAATAACAGACGAGTCAATAGTTTTAATATATTCTGGCCGGATAGCATCGGGAAACGCGAAAGATTTAAACATCACGGAAAAAAAGAGTAGCGAACGGCATGAGATGATAAAAGTCTATTTGCTCTGAAGTACCGCGTGTTACACCTCCGTCGCGAACGAAAAATAAAGCGCTTCGATTTTCGGAAAGTTGAGGAGGATCGGGAAATGGAGCATCTCATTTAGCAAGCTGTCCAAACTATCATTTTGTCGTCGAGCTGGCGGCTTCAAGTGCGACCATTGTCTGGGAATGACGCTCGGGAATGAGCGGCGCAGCGAAGATAGACTCAGACAAGGGAGCCGCGTCATTACTAAGGTTGTTGATGCCGGCAGTTCATTTCCACCTTCGAATCTCCAGCGAACACTCTCTCCTCCCTCTTCGCCTCACCTTTCCCTTCCTGTCTTCTCTCCTTCCGTATTCCCGCCAAGGGCTCGAGAACGGAAGTTGGATCCGAGAGAGTCGGAGACAAAGCGAGGAGCAAGCATCCGGGGTAATCCTGTAGGAGAATGTGACGCAGTCTGGTCCTTTCCTGTCACTTCTACAATAAAGGTAATTGGAAATTTTCTGAGGAGATGCGAATGAAGAACTCGAGGTACAAGGCTACGATGATATGACGGATTGAGAGTACATCTTTTATCGACATTATCGATCGTGCTGCGATCATGATGCGATCTCGAACGTAATTTCAATATATACGTAAGGAAGACGTAATCTCTCTATAAATCTTTGGTACGCAACGTTAAATCGTTTATAAGGATCTAGAATATCCAGTTATAGGAATATCGCAATATAAGTGTATATCCTTCATCCCGGAGAAGCTGTTCTTATTATTGCAGATTTCTAAACGCAATAACCCAGTTAACGTCACAATACTAACGTACACATATACATTCAACTACATGCGAAGTCACCTGGAAAATCCTCTTTTCGCGAATAGTCCGTTGCATGAAGGCAGCATAGGTCGTTTTTGAGAATTTTAAACTTAATCCGCTCTTAAGAAAGCACACACACACAGGCTCTCTCTCTCTCTCTCCTCTTCTCTTTCTATTTATATATCCCCATACTATTTCTATACGTAAACAGAGCACTTGCTTATTGTTCGTTGCTAGAGATCTCATATTGTAGATATTTAGTTCGAATTATCGCGCGATAATTTGACAATACATTTTATTGGATATATTTCTTCATAAAAATATATCGACAACACAGAAACTCATGGCGATAACGTTGCAAAAGCTAGAAATATAGCTCAATATTGCATATCAAGGCGAAGAGGTTGTGAGTAAATTGATTTTGAGGCGACCAGGTAAACCGCGCTGAAATTAACATGCAGATATATTTCTGAACAACCCGCTCTCCGCGTTATTGCTCGCGCTATTAATCAGACTCCGTGCTTACAATTAGTGCCATAAACTTCTCCTCCCCCCCTTTAACCTTACAAGCTATCGCCGTACGTAATCGAGTGCGCTTCCGCGTTAGCCGCACCGATCGAGGCCGGCATTCTGTCGCAGCACGAAAGCCCCGATTACAAATAACCGACGGTCTTCGAACGGCAAGCTAGACCTGATTCCCGAGGGCTTTTTGCTTTGTGTCCCAGTAGTAGGAAGGTCTTGTTTAACGACGCCCGATGTGCGGGTCCGTTCGAACGAAACCGTAATTAACCGCAGTGAATAAGCTTCCGAATTTAATTAAGGATATTGAATGGTAGCTCGGTAATAACGGACGCCCGACTATATTGGCTGCGGTGTCACAAAGCTAGGCAGGGCACGGCGTATCGTGCTCAAAGCTCGTCCAACGGTCGCTTTGATGTGGTCGCGGCCAGTGCGAAAACGCGAAGCACGAACAGACAGTGTACGAAGGGTAAGGGTAGGGGACAGCCTCCGAAAGCAGGTAGGGCTTGTTGGAGACTTCCTCTGGAACTTGCCGAAGAATTGCCAACTTTGTCCGCCCAGTACATAGTCCACACACTCGCGGCCGCTGTAGGACGTTCGCAGGGCACACGCGGTGTTCCCACTATATATCCCTCAGTTTTCAGTGAACCTCTACTGTCCGATTCCATCACGTTAAATGGCTCAGGTCCTTCAAGCCAGACGTGTGTAAAGAGAATAGTGACGCAATTCGTCTTTGCCAATGTTGCATTAGTTCAACTAGTTATGATCAACGTCGCGGTATATAAATTACGTTTTTGATGCGAAAATAATTTATTACTACGATATACGACGATGGGGGTACAGTTCATAAATCAAAATATTGGTGGCAGGTGATGTAATACTTTTTTATACTTGGCGGTTTTTTCGCCATGTTAAATTATTGCCATATTTTTGCCCAATGGCGTGTAAAGTTATATTTCATTCGCTAAGGCGACATGCCCGCGAAAGATTAATATCACATCCGGCCAACGCAATTTACTCGCGCGGATATTGTATAGTTATTCGCGGTCTTTTTCGTCGTATATGCAACAATGCATACGCGGGTATCATCGAATCCATTAAACTCCGTGAAAAAATTCACATTCGTTATTGTATTCCGTTACTTTGTGAAATATTCACAATGTCTCGGGTAATACGATTTGCATAATACCATTAACCTTCGCCTTCCCCCTCCGTCTCCCACCCCCTCCCCCCGCGCACGCCGATTATACCCTATTCATTCCACGTCGCGTAATTCCTCTTCGCCTGTTACGTATTATGCGGCCGCACGACGTCATTATAATACTTCAATGGCATAATCCTCTATTGTGAATGTCCGCGCTCGAGCCCGGTTGCATTTCCACGAAGCGCGCGCGACCCAGCTGACATTATTCACGTTTGATACGTTCTCGACTGGGCGATACGTCGCGTACGTGGACTCCGGTTTCATCATTCCGTGGAAAAGAAATAGGGAAGCTTGCGGCATGAGACAGCCACCCTCAGCTGAGTAAAGAAATTTTGCGTCTAGTCCCTACGTTACAGTTGTTTACGACGTAACACATATGTGTGTCGCGAAAAACTTGAGCCTCGGGCCATCCCGAGAAACATCCGTATGTATCTCTGAAAAATGCAACCGCGATGAACGCAGCTGGCTGCCAAACGCTTGGAAAATTCCGCTTTTTCATCCTCGCTCGTCCATGCGATGATTCCTTCGGATAGAAGTATTTCGACCGCGAAACGACGAGCGATCTATTCAAGTATGAAAAATATCTTGTCCCGTGAGGTGAAGCGCGGCGGAGAATTTTGGTGAATAATTTGATTGATCCGAAAGACGCAGTCGTCGCTCGTCCGTGGTACGACCGCGACGGTGGGAATAAACCTGCCCGTGTAGATTTCGTGTGGAGCGGGGAGGAAACTTGCCCGTGGAGACGTATGGGAACAATTTCCGAGTAAAGCGGATTCATCAATGCTGAAGGACTGGATTTAAAATTCCTCTCGCATCACACGGAAGGACGGGTGCGGGCTGAGGTAACTAGGGATAGAGACTGTGGTAGAGGTTGTAGAGAGGAGGAGCGGGGGGAACGGAAGGATGCATCTTACAACCCCCGCAGACTGACGCTGCCCGTAAAGAGTATAAATGGCACGTATAAGACGTCGTCTCCTTTTTCGTCGACGGCGACGACGACGACGACGACGACCCAATACTGGTTGCAAGGTGCGCACGGCGCGCAGCTGAAAATTAATTTATCGGAATCGTAATGGAAAATGCTGGCTCCGTGCGAAGACCGACGAAAAATAAATGGGACGGAACGGCGGAAACGGGAAGGAGACTTGTTCTTTTTTTTTCGCCAGAAATGTATTTTCTTATTCGTCGATCGTATATATTCATATCTCTGCTTTTATATAAAAGCACTTTTAGAGCGTGAAATTAGGAAATCGATATCATTAGCTGAATATAGTATAATTGATATCGTTAACATAGAGTGAAATGTACGATTAAATTTTTAATATTGCTGCAAACCAGTGCGAGAAATAATCAAATTATCGTCGAATTAATTCCTGCGAATATCTAGAAAGCAATTAAATTAATTTTGCTTCGATATGTATTACGAGTATCTGAATTTGTCGTAATTACATAATTGCTACAGAAATGCTTCCCGTCAAACGCGGTGAAAGTGGCTAGTTGTATTCGCAGGTCGACAAAAGACAACGAAATACTCATAATTGAGAATGAAGAAGACACACAAGGATAAAATTATGAGTCGGAAGAGGGAGAGAGAGAGAGAGAAAGAGAAAGAAGGAGATTTGTACAAAGCGGTATAGGAGGTCGAGCAAAGGACAAAGGGACGTGCAGAAGAGTAGAGACTGCTGGAGCTGACACAATCCCGCCTCTTTAGCAAAGGATGTGAGACAATGCGCAACGACTATGAGGGGAATACGATTCCAAAGAACCCTGGTTATTGTATAAGAGGCAACCCTTTCTTTCAAACTACAAAGACGTGGCACATCTACGTTCAAGACATTAGAAGCTTGAGATACAAATTAGATTATTTTTTTATATATATTTATAAATATGTATTTCTCTCATAGAAATAAAAGGTAATTAAATATGTCATACCAAAATTTAATTTTATTTGAATTTATTGGAACATGTGATATTCTTCGCTATCACTCTATTAATTTATATTCACTCACATTATTCTTGATGACGGCCATTGGACGGATAATAGCGAGTACGGATCGACCCCAGCAATTAATTGCTAGGGGCGATAAATTCGAGAAAGAAAAGGGGTTAAGATAATAGCGAAAAGATAGCGCAGCCCCGTCGCTAATTTGCGCCCTAGCTTCCTCTCTCTTCTCTCCTCTGCGAAGGTGGATAGTGAGGAATCTACTGATTAAAAGGTTATTTATTGCGTCGAATTCTTAATTTTCCGGTGGGTTGAGTATAATTAAAAGGCCGCTTGTGCCGTCTACTACAAACGCGATGAAATGATGAAATTAAGTGACGTCTGGAGCGTTTCCTGAAATGCTGCGAAATATTGAGTAACTGCAAATATCATTAAAGTATCGTGACGTTTCTCGGAGAGCGCGAGGATTCTTGTATATATTATATCTCTGAATGAAACGTTGCGTCCTGCTTTCCTGCGAAAACCACCGAGTACGTAAATTCAGAGCCTAGAATTTTAACGCAGCGACAACGTTTAACCGGTATTTTACAGCACCCCGAGGCAAGGCTTTTGCCAACCCTTGCGCCGCGAAAGGTTACCGACGAGGGGAACTCCGCGTAAACAACTCCTTCGCAAACTTCTCTCCTTGCGAGTGTCCCCAGCTAGAATTTCGAATTTCCAGGTTCCATCTCACGCCCCGCTTGCCACCTTCCCCTCACGACACCCAGCGCTGGCATCAACTTCTATTTTCCCGTCTACATCTTGTATGTTGACGGATCTTGTTTGCTAGATTAAGATCGCGAATAAGTTTTAATGTTCTCCTTCTTTGGGCACTGACTCGTTTCTCATTTTTACGTGGAAAGCCAATTAATTTTCCTCAACAGACCAAATTAGGTCAAATAAAAAGCACACTGTTTTTTAGCGAGCACGAGCGGAGAATTATCGATAAGTTTGATGTATTCTGCAGCTTCGCGCTTTACTGCGCCATAGATTCCGTGCGTATTCCTCACATGAGAAAAACTCTCACAGTTCCCATTAATTTGCATGACCCTTCGCAAGGTGGTAAGAGACTCATTTCGCTCGGCTGATTGTGTTACACGTAATTGCAAATTACAACCCATTTTCCACGTCGGGGCTGCGCGGAATTCCGATACGATTGTTCGGATAATTCGACGTTAATGTAGGATAAATCCTAATTGCTGACAAAAAAGATCAAATAGGCGTCCGCGGAGGAAAATCGCGACATACAATTAGAGAGGATAATGGAGCACGGCAGCGCCGGACGTTCATTGATTCGCAAAATCGCGCGAATACCTTTGTCAATTTACGCGGCGACGCGGGAGTGAAAAATGTCGTCGAGCCGCGGAAAAAAAAGGAAGAAAAATTGGAAGAAGCGAAAATATGACGTGGCACAGATCGTATCGATCAATCGGCGAGGGGAGAATGGGAGAACGGTCCACGACTGCGCGACCGGACTGGTTTTGCGGTTGGACGTCGGTCGTTTTTCGGAGATACGCGGAAAATATACTTCAATTGACGCGGTGTGCGGGGCACACGCGCACATATCGACGCGGGCCGATCCGTTTACGCGCGAGAGAGACGGACGCGGATACGCGGCACGACATACGCGTATAGCACGCATGTGCCGGCAAACCGGGCTTTGATATTCCATGTTTGTGCAATTACGCGCGACCCGTTTCGGGCCGAACGCTCATCGAATTAAGGTGCATTATGATAATCACATTCGATACTGCGATGCCGGACACATTTCGTATTAATTAATCGTCACTGCCGTTTTTCCCCGGTCCCTTTTAACGGACGATTTTCGGCGAGCGCAAACGTATTGATCGCAACCGGCCAGTTGTAATACGTTCGCACGGATATGTATTCACGGCGCGCACACATATCTACTTCTCGTCAAATACAACGTAATTAAATTTCTCGCTTGATTGACTTCCATGTGTACATTACAACGGCGATTTTTACATTGTTGCGCGTGCAGCGCGCGAGATTAACGGGGGAACTGTCGCAGTCGTTCTCGGGGGTTTCCGGATAAGCGACTCCTTATTGCAAAAGGGGGAGGCTCCACCGGATTCCAAATCGAACTATCCTTCAAACCGCGGGGAGATACTTCCGTCGTCCGACGCCAAACCGTTGCATACGAGGACACGTTCGCTTATCTCATCCGGTTCTATTCGATTCCGTGTGGCGCGCGCTATCGCCACATGGAAACGATTCTAACATAGCGTCGCGACGTCCTGGCGCGGTCGGCTACGCCCCCGCTAGCGCGACACACGCCAGTGAATTTCTATCGAAACACTTTTCCCCCGTGAAATGGGTGAATTTCCATTCGCGGCGAAACGACACGACACATCTACATGATATTATGCGCGCCAGCGAAACAAAGTGTTACGCGAATGCAGTTTTCTTTTCCTGCGCACCCGCCCGGAGGGGGGAGGGGAAACGGGGAAGTTAGATAGGATATGGTCGTCGTCGGCTCTTACACCCTCCCCCAGCGTCGCTAATCTAAATTAAATGAGGGGGATGCTAATGATCCGTTACTCCGAAAGGATACGCCGCTTCTCCGGCCCGATACCACCCTTTAATCGATTCAATGGATTCAAGTGGAGCAAAAGGAGAAGAATCACTCGGTCCGCTAGGATTCAATGCCGGTTTTACATAAAAAACGTGTAGAACACTCAGACGATCCTTTTTAATCCCTTTAATTCGACTATCACCTTCGCCTTTACCATTATGATTTCGTCGATTCAAATTAATCGTTATAACGTGTGAGAGAGAGAGATAGAGAGGGAGGGAGAGCGGATGGAGTATAGACTGACTGCTTGCACACACGAACAGCCTGGCAATCACAGTCGATTCGGGATACATGTCTAGCGGGGGCTTAGGAACCGTCCTTTTATTCTTGCTTTCGTCAAACCGAGCTTTCTCCGCGAAGTCGGGACGACTTCGTATACATATATTCGGGACGGTATATAACGCGCTTGTACGAACCACATTGATGCACAACGACACGCGTATCGCGCAACGTCCAAAGAGGCATCCTCCCATGTCGTGCTCCACTCGATATACTCACGACGATATTGGGAATATCTCGATATGGATATCGATATTGCACTTTATATGTATCTTTCCCCCCTCGCTTGGCGAAGGAAAGATACGGCGGGAGAGGCGGAGAATGCGAGAGGGAAGTTCGGTATGTGCCTCGTTATGTTTGTCTGGAGGTAGTGAGCCATGAGTAACACCCGGGGAAAAACGGAACAAACTGCGCCGACGAAGAGGCAACGGGACGTTCGAAAGAAACGCGGTGGTTGAAAGATAACAGAGAGCGCGGTAGTTTTAAACGAGTTATATTAAAACTGATCGCGCGTCCGCCCATCCCAGAAAGCCGACTCGCTTCCGGCTCCTCGCGCTCGTCGCCGCGCTGCAAAGGTTAATTGATGTTGAATGCACACGAATCCGCGATTTGTCATCATTCCTGTTCATACATTGAAGCGACGGTTAATGAAGAGGGAAAGGGCGATGGGACAACAAAACGCGTCTCGCGCGCGCGCGCGGTCACGCGTGACTTTACATAAGGAGAGCTTACGTGATGCAAACGCGTTACACGACCGAAGCGGCGAACGTTGATGCATGCAGCATCACGCATGATTATTTGTTCTTTCTTTATGTCCCGCCATTTCTACGGCGCAGCCGTGTTTATGACGGATCGCTCGGCTGGTTCAGCCGCGACGAAAGTGTTCCTTTTTTTTTATGACGCAGTCTATTCCGATATA
This sequence comes from Temnothorax curvispinosus, assembly GCF_003070985.1. Taxonomy (NCBI): domain Eukaryota; kingdom Metazoa; phylum Arthropoda; class Insecta; order Hymenoptera; family Formicidae; genus Temnothorax; species Temnothorax curvispinosus. The sequence goes on from NW_020227658.1 coordinate 544,424, forward strand.
TTGAAGCAATGGCTCGCCACGCGCTTCAATCCCCGCGATTCCGCTTCAAGCTGCCGATCGCTGTAGCGCGCCGATAACACGCGCGCTCGCGCGTACGCTATGCGAAGGGGAAAAGAGAGAAAGAGAGAGAGAGAGAGAGAGAGAGAAAGAGAGAGAAGTTTCGGATGCCAGCGCTGTCAATTTTAATTGGCTTCAGTGAGCCATGGCAGAATCTCTATTCACCGGATCAGTGATATGCAAATGCGATTTAATGACGCGATATCTCCTATGCGTGCCGTCGCCTGTTGATGAGACCTATGCGATCCCGCAGCTATACGTCGACTCTATTCCGATTTTATTATACCGCGTTGTACCAGACTCTAAGCTAGATCGACAAAGTTTGGAGAATATTTTATTACTTTGCACATTAAAAAAAATTTTTTTTAGCGATTTTTACAGGACAGTGAATATATAATTTTACTAATGCTCATCCAATGCGCGAAATTATGATGCGTGTTTTGAATAAAAATATCCAAAATATGTCGCGTCAGAGTCTTGATAGAGTCTAAATTTTTATAAATACACAATGCAATGTGAATTCGGAAAATATTATAATATATTGTATTTAACCAATCAGTAGCAGATTTCATATTCGTAATACACAACTGATGTTACTACAGAGTTTTGAATATTATTCGAAAATATGATAGATTAACTATACTATGATTGCATGAAGCGCACACCAAACTCTCGTGGGGTGAAGGAAGAACTCTCATTGTAAAATCCGTAGTAATAAATGTCCGACGTCATCCTTGTGGCACCTCGGTCGGGCCGTTGCCGCTGTCTCTCTCATTCTCCTTTTTGTCTCTCTCTCTCTCTCTCTCTCTCTCTCTCTCTCTCTCTCTGTCTCTCTCTCCCTCTCCCTCTCCTTCCACTGTATACTCTCTTTCTCATTTTCTCTTTATCCAGTTTCCGCGCCGTCTGTCTCTTTTCTCCTAATTATCCCTTATCTATATCTCGGTCCATTTGGTTCGCAATGACGTTATCTCGCCTGCTCGGACTGAGTAGAGACGCCTCCTAATCTTATTACTCAAAGTGTCGGCCGGGGAGCGAAGGAGGTTCAATGGCAGTTTCCCTTCATACTGCGTGTACCTTTCGGTCTACTCCTCGCGGTAACTCCTTCTCTCTCTCTCTCTCGCTCTCTCTCGCTCTTCCTATTCTCACTTTCGCTATCTTCCTCTTCTTCCTCCTTTCTCCGTTCCTCCGCCCATCCTTTCCTCCCACCGAAGCGGACACTGACATTGAGGGATTAAACCATTGGCAATCCGACTCTAATTACGAGTAACGGATTAGTACGTGTGCACCGGCAAAGTGGCGGGCAAACGAGGAAACTTTTGCGGACGACTACATATGTATGGGACGCTGCAAACATACGTTCATGCCGTGTACCGCTTTGAGAGTTCATAAGGTACGCCGGCACTTGATCCTGCATCCATTATTCGGTGTTCTCTCGTAATCGTCCATTATCGAGCGTCAGAGGCGAGGGGTTTGCCATCGCATAAAAACAAGGGAATGATGCAATATCCAAATATTCCATAAAAAGATATGGAAAAAAGGTACGTAAAAATTTTATTCATCCAGATATCAAGCAAGTTTATTCGCTCATACTTAACTTAAATGATGCAAGGTATTATTATCGAACGTAAAAAGAACGATGATACTTTTAGAAAATAAATGTTCATTGAATTGCTCGTTTCAGTGTAGGTGTACAGATGAATCTAATGCAAGAGTAGATTAAAAAATACTATCACTCGCTCACGGGCCATTGTCTCAAACCGGAGAATGTTGTTTCACGGAACAGAAGCAAATTGCTAGTGATTGCAGCCGCCTGAGAGTAGAATAGAACGGTTACTACGCTATTGTCCGGATACACGAGCCCACCCTCTGCGCCACCTTTCGCCGCGGTTGTCTTTGCATCGCGACGACAAAACGCGGCAACGAATCCGAACATTTTTGACTAATGGTCCGTGAGCGAGAGTGTTTGCCGCCATTATCGTAACGCCGGGGCATGTTCGGGTACGATTTCACTGACTCCTCGTGTATACGAGAGAATTCTTACGGCGCGCCTCTCTCCCTTCTCTGCCCCTCTCGAGAACCTTGATCGTTCGTCCAGTCATCCGGAATCGTTTCGCCGTATCGAGGATAAGGATCCTCGAACGAGCGATCCCGAGTCGTTTCGACCCTTAAAATCTCGACCTTCGAGTGAATCGACGCCGAAGAGCCTCGTACGCTATCGTTCCAAGTGTTCGCGACACTTTCTACGTATCCCGGGCAAGAGGGTCCCGGGTGGTCGCCATGAAACTTTACGATCCAAGAATACGCGGCTAAACGAAAAGGCTCATATACAAGAAATTTCATATTAAACACATCTCTGGGGGGATTCTGCTTAGTAACATTTTTAAGAAACTCTCAGACAATCGGTATAATACGTTTATTGTGTTAAGACTCTAAAGTATTGGTGTTTATCAAATTATTTTTTGATAAACACCAACGTGTGATTTGTGCGCTCGTACAGATTTAAGATCGCGCGAAAAATCTAAATCCACGTCATCTTTATTTCGCATACAGGTACGTGTTACTAACGTTGCCAGCACGCCAGCGTAATACGCGCGCCACGGTATTTTTATTTTAAGCTTCCAGATTTATTCGTACTGTAAAATGTTAAGCCCGACCGTTTACACGTGGAAAAGAGAATAACTCCGCTGCACGGGAATCAGAGATTTTTCGAGAACGTGCGTTTTGGCCGAAAATGAATCGCGCCATAAAATCATTTCAGCGTAGGCATTACGGCATGAAGTAAACTCGTTCCGCATGATATATGGCGGACGTAACGACTTTGAGCGAGAATTGCGAGCAAGGGTTTGCGGCGGGACAGTCGCCGTTAACCCTTGACGCCATATCCTACGTGTGAATCCCGAAAAAAGGGTACTGCATTTTAACGAACGTTATTATAATACGAGTTTATGGTATAAATAGTTTTTAATTCCGCGCCATGCTAATGTTTTTAAAATCAATCAAGCTAAAATTATTATTAAATAATCTCCCGTAATTAATAATCTGTGTGACCGATGACAAAACACGTTTTGTCATCCACAATGAGAAAACTCATATATGCTCGACACGTTATTCATTACCCGCGCGAAGATGCATATCCATTACAGAAGATAACATGATGGATGGACGTGTATGCAACTGGCAACCGGTGAGAGAGGGCGAGATTTCGGAAAGAATGATCCATCATTTACGAATGCCTCCGATTCGCATTCGCGCGTTATCGCGTCAACTATCTCGATATGTCGCGCTTGAAAACCGTAATCACGTGAAATTTCAGTCCCCCAGCGTCCACGGGTGTGGATCACGCGAATGTCACCGATCGCATTTTCGACATTACTCTTACAGATAGATGGGTGTAAACGGCAGAACGAATGTCGATCAGGATGAGATTTGAGCGTCCGAGCGTCCGATCGCACCCTCAAGAAAGGTCTCGGTCTTCCGCAGGCTGCGAATGACGGGTCATTTTCGCAGCAGGATACTATCCTAAAAGACCATTCGCACTTCTTCCTAAGACCAACGCGAAATGCCAGAATTCAACCTAACTACCGCAAGCAGCCCTCGCGATTTTACGATCCACCGCCTATAGGGTGATTTCACGGACCGATGCGTGGGTCTAATCGGTTGGAGTTTAAGAAAGGCAATTTCGGCGCACCCCGCCGACGATGAACCGCTACGGAATCGGTGTTATATACGGATCGATGGTACATGTGAAACAGACGAAGCGAAAAAGACCGTTCGGCGAACGAGATGCGAGGATGGGAAGTGCAGTCGTATAAGTTGTCGGAGCAATCGGGGTATACGATTGATCTGCGGAAAATGGAAGCCGCGCTCCTCTGGAGGAAGAAATTTTCTTGTCAAAGGGAAGTCGTTTCATGTAAAATAAGAAGCCTACGCGATACATGTTTGCGTCAGTATGCTGACGTATCGAGTTACTCTCCCTTAATTTGTTACTTCATCATCAACGGTAAAATATCCGTCGCGATCCATCGCAAAATATTCGCCGCGCGCGTTTGCACGACGCGACGACGCGACGACGCGACGGGGGGCTCGCGTTCGTTCATTTTGTCGCGAAAAAGTGGAAAGAATAATAAACGTTCGTGAACGGGCTTGTGCTGTAAAGCACGAACCTGGCGAGCGAGTACGAGACGTCGCGTGATATTTAGACAGCATTTTTGCGCAAAGCGAAAACGTTGTATATTTAAAAACATGCGTCGCGTATATTTATGTTGACCGCTTTATTTCGCAAGACGGAAGGTCCGCGCTCTCGTTGAATCTCCGCGTTGGAAGCGATCGTGGGGGTGGCGCGGTATCTTTCAATTAATGTTTATGCAGCGTCCGATATTTAATATGGAAATTCTTCGATACTTCGCCGAGTAGCGAAACCTACGCTCTAGATCGACTAAAATTTCTGGACTTTCATAGAACGCCCGCTGAAAGCTGCCGTTATCGATTTTATCTATTGGGTATTTCTCGACAGGTACTCAACCCCCGCCTACGCCACCCTGCTTTCCTCGCCGGCCTCTTACGCCACCCGTGTTCTCTTTCATTCTGTTCTCCTTTTCAACCTAGGTCCCATCCTCTAAGCCGCATTGTTGTTTCGGAACAGCGGCACGGTATTTGCTCTCCATTTTCCGTCGTATTTACATTTAATTTATACTCAACGGCAGTCTTTGCTTGTTATTTGAACATAGCGAAAAACACCTAGGTTACCAATATGAAAAGAAATATTTACGAATACGCGCGTTCTCGATTTTGATGAGAAGACATAGAGAGGCGCGAATCGCAAAATGAATATATATCCCGTTGCATCGCGCAACGCCATTTACAGCTCGTCTCGCGCTGCCGGCACGTTCCCGTTCCCTAAGTGTTTATCTCTCTCTCTCGTTGACTCTAACCATCGTATCCCATCAGATACTTCATCCGGCGGATGACAGAGTTCCGGGAACGGCAGGAATTTGATTTTTCACTTTTTATCAAGCCGCGGGTCGATACGCACTTTAATGAACTCAAAGTGTAACCTCCCCGGTGCGCGCTACATCACCGGTGTGCGTTGCCTACCCTCGGTTGGTTTTAGAGCAGCCGCCAGCCCTCGGTAGCGGTAGTGGTAGTTTCCGTTAAACTGCTTCTACGGCTAATATTTACATTTATTAACTCTCTCGTCGTAAATGAAATTTTCAGATAACTTTTAGGATATAGCCTGAGGGTTATAATGCTATCCAACCGACCGCCCCATGGTCGCTCCGACGTGCTCAACGGCGGGGTTTGCGCGTTCGCTGTCTCCCATCCCCGGTCTCTCTTTTTCGTTGCTCTTGTTGCATTGTCAGAAGCAGATTAGCCAATAACTACTCCCGGGGTAAACCTCCGTCATGGGTTTTAAAGAACGGCACTGCCTCTGATTGAGGGCTCCGCAATTTTTCCCCTCTCTTTCATCCGTTTCTGCCTCTTCGCCGTTTCTCCTCTCCTTCTTGCTCTTCGTACCTCCGAGATCTTTGGGGATAGAATCCATCAATTTAGACTGATGCATCGTTGACAAGCTGAGCGGAACAACTCGATGTTTTTGTAACATAAACAAGAAAACAAGCGAGATAAGGGGGAGAGGGAGCGTTTTCAAAAGTATGAACGTTATATAATTGTAAAAACCACTTTACAAAATGCGTATGTTGGTAGTTAACGGTATATATCATGGCAAAATATAAGACTACAAAGGCTGCGGTTCATTCACAAGCATGATTGCTGCGTATGTAGAACGCAATCCGCGAATGGCGAATTGACTGTTAATTGTTTCGTTACATAACTATTGCATATTACATAACGTATTCGCCCGTGGCAGTGCGCCACGTCAAAGCCACGATATGCATTGTTCTCATATGCATCGTTTTAGACAAGCTGCCCTGAAACGTTGCCAAAATTTCACGTCCTGTCGTACTTTTCACGATTCTAACGAGTGCGCAAATTCGCGTTATGGCGTGCCATTCACGCGACGTATACAAGTTTCGAGTTTGGAGTTGAAAATTTTGCTACGTACTTCCTTTGATTTCGTCAAAAATTGTGTACGCCTGAAAAGTTGGAATCTCAAATAAACGTAAGCACGTTGATTGGTCTAACGAACTCGTTAACGAGAAAAACATTTCTGTCGGTGCTCGCGTTCTGATACTCTTGATTACTCGGGAAAGCGGATTCTTTTTTACTTTTCTGACTGGATGGTTTTGCGCCTGCGGGTCATCGAGCTGGATAATGAAACATGCAAATGGAAATGAGGCAGTGCTGTGTCAGATAATATTATGACTGTCCACAAGGAAGAGCGAACGCTCGGTCATTTCAGCGTACAGACTTTCAACGATGCTTTTACCATCAGCATTGAAATTCTCACACTATACTTTATTATTGCAGCTTTCGAGGCGGATCTTAACATCCAAGCCCCTCATTCGCAAAAAATAATACTTGATCGTTATAATCGGCAATTTGTAGGGAAAACGGACGCAATTTTGTTTTGCCTTTGTCAGTAGAAACGAAATTTAACACCTGAATTCGATACGCTGCTTTGGACATTCGATTAGTCTGCCGCGTTGTGTCGAAATGTATTTTCTATCGCTCGTCAAAATCTATTTCCTATTGCAGTTATTTCCACCAAAAACAAAAAAAAATATTACTTCCACCTGTGTTAATATTAAAGTGAAATACTGTTATTCGAGAGATAAAATATTTCTGCCGTTAAAACTTTAATGCATTTTTGAAATGAAGAATTAATATCGACTTTAAAGATGTTTTACACTCTCGAAATCTGAATCGCAAAGAGAGAAATTCGAGCGTACTGTTGTCACTTATTGCCCGGCAGGATTTGTACATACTCGGGGCAAATTCGCGTAAGATCCTCGCGGAAAAACGGCAAGCGCGGATATTCTACGGCATGTGATGCAACAAGCCGCGACAGGGTGCATCTAGATGCATTCGCCGCAAACTATTTTGCAAGAAGGTAATAGAGGAGGATTCAATATTTCCTCGCAGGCATCGCGGCCTGGTATCGCCATGGTTACGGCTTCAGTCATGCGGATTGCTTTCCTCCTTCTTCATGTTTTCGTTGTTTGATGTCGTTTTCCTTGGCGGGGCTTCTCATTCAATCCTCGAGCTCGCTCGCAATACTGTTCGCAACGCGTATCATTTTACAAATTTTCCCTTTATTCCGACCGCGCCGCGCCGCGCCGCGCGCCGTTGTTGAACGCGCGTGGCGCCGCGCGTCCCATTCCGTCCACGTAAAGCATAAAACTCGTCGTTCCACTTGCGGAAGCGTAAGAACAGATTGATACGGAAGTAATACACGTCCAAAAAATTCAGTGTAGAGAGGCAGCGCGTAGAAAGGCAGTTTGTAAACCGAGTTTGACGCAGCTGGCTCAGCGGACACACGCTGAATATTTGCATGCGTACACGTCTACCGTTTCCGGAGACATTCGCACGTTATGAACAATTGTTTATTATACAACGACATGCGATACAACGTTGATGTATGATAAATATAATTAATATAATAAATTATCGTCAGATATTTCGTCCGGGATGCGCATCACGTATAAATGTATAAAATAATATAGATTCTCATGTGACGGATATTACTATCGCTAATTTCGTGAAAGCTATTGCAAAATCGCTTGTGCATCGTTGCTATTAGTGTGTACGTGCAAAATCGCTTGCCGCGCGCAACGACTTTAGCGTCACTAACAAATTTCCGTTCGCTTCTCGCGGAACGCTCCTCTTAATTACAGTCTTTGTTATTTCTGGTTATTTATGTCGAGAAGACCGTTCCTCTTAGTTTCTTACTCGCGTTTTGTCTGCACCGCTCCGCACTAGCTCCTGCTTTTGTTTAATGGTCCTCCCATCATATTCTTCTCTACCTCGAGTCCGTGCTATTATCTTCTCAACGAGCGATCCCCAGGCTAGGTCTCGCCGTTTACTTAAACTTGCCATATTCATTATTAAATGTCGACGCGATATTTCCACCGTGACACTCCGAGAACGCAGCATCTTGATGCATTTTACATTCCACGCAATGTATTATTACGCTTTGATTCTCGCGCCTGGACCTTATCAAGGTTGCAGCTATTCGCGAAGGTCGATATTCGGCGTATAGGAGAAGTTTGAAAGCGATGGGATTTCGCGGATAATATTGCAGCTGCATTGAGGGGTCGGTAACATTGTACACATCTAGAGGAATACGTTGTAGCATGATATGACCATAGAGATCATGTGTAAGGGGCTCGCTGTATCACGTGACGCTCGTATTTCATGACCGACGTAATATTGATTTTATCTTTAGCACCGGACCTTCATGTTAGACCGCGTCGTGTGGACAATACGACCGTTTAATAGCGTTCGACATCGCAATAAATAATCAATGTTACGGACGGTAACAAATGACTTCCAAATGGCAAAAGTTATCGTAATACTAGTATTAATTTATTAGTAAACCTATCGTTAAGTACTAATTACAGTTGAATCTAATTATTACATTACATAACGCTTGTAAATAGAAAATCGAGACTAAACTTGTGTACAAAGTGACGAGAGAAGAATGTACCTTCAATCGCGAGAGGCAGCTACATTCAGCATTAATTACCTTAAGATAAGATGCGCACGTTCGCTAATATTAAATTGCCTTTCGACAATATCCGATCCTTCATAAATAGTTGAAGTAAGTTGAATACGTGTACTAGTGTACGCGCAACAGAAAGCCTTTTGAACGCGGAAGAGGCAAAGTAGACGAAAGGGAAAAATAAGGTAGCTTGTTCTTCTTCGCTTCGGGAACTAGCGCAAGAGGTTTATTACGAACTCTCTCGTTTCACCCTTCCTTCCATCTCCTTTGCCCCCCCCCTCTCTCTCTCTCTCTCTCTCTCTCCTTGCTCTCCCTTATCTTCGACCCTTTACTTCCTCGTTCGCACCCTCTTTACTGCTCCTAGCTTTCACGTTGTTTATTTCAATGATGTCTAATACACACCGTGAACAAAACTTCGCTTTCGAGAACTCGTCATAACGCTGCCAGTCAATTCCCGAAAGATTCTGAGAATACAAGAAGAGCGTGAATATATCACTGCCCTGTAATGTCTTCTTACCGAGACGTCGATGCTCATCTCTATAAACCGTATGATCCAGCGTCGACCGATCTGAATCGTCTCACGTAAATGGGAATAGAAAATTTAGCGAAAGATTTTCCTCGTTATGGTCTTACCGTCAGAACGGAACGCTCCGTACTTTATCACTTTGTCCGAAATCTCCCGGAGTAACGATCCCATCGGTTTACGCGCAGATTCGCGGAGCCCGAAAAAGCTGGCGCGGGCACACTTCCAAGAAAAGAAACTGGCGCTTTCGCATGGCGAGCTCGAACTCTTTCGCGGAAGTAGTTTCGACTTTCGACAGTCACATAACTCGAAGTCTTCTCTAATGTAGAAAATAGATAAGGGACGAGCGGTGCGGCGAGAGAGGTAACCGAACTTTAATAAACTATACATATATCTATACATACATACATATGTGTACGTGCGACTCATAGTAGAGCGGTGGTAGAACTCGCCTCTTCGTATCTTTCGTTTTTCGTTACTTCTTGTTCCTCCGCGCTTTTCCTCGGCTCGGTCCTTCGCCAGTGCGGTGACGTTTACACGAGCGGTAAATCAGTTTATCCTACTTGCTCCGGAAGCACCCACCGGCATTGTTCGGCAAACAGTAATTCATTACATTCTATGACTCTATGAGACATGAATGCGTCCCCTTCGATAACTTCGAGAACGTTCCTCCGGTAATGTCTTCGCGCCGGGTCTCCTTATCCCATTGCGTTACTCGAAAAGCCTGACGCTGCTGTATACGCGAGCCTCGTGAGAACTTTGCCGCGAAACTCGAAATGTTCCGTCGACGATGCGGCATCGCAATCATGACCCGCTTCTACATAAATTACGCCGGTGCACACCGAGAAAGACGGTGCACGTTTCATCGGACAAGCAGAGAAACATCTTCACTGAGCTTTTGGAAAGTCTGATGAAGAATTATTTCGTTATCGTTTCATTCCTTCGTATTGCTGTTCAAATAATTATTTAATGACTAATTATAAATAAGTAAATAGTTTTACTTATGTAAATCTTACAAATTGCGAAACGATATACATCACGTAATCAATATATATGGACGCAGTTCTGCAATGCGTGGAACCAATTTCAAAACTTTTAGTTTCCCACTAAAGCAAATTTTGCGAAACGCTAAAAATAAAATCCCGCGTCAACGTTATCTTAAATATAATGACTGAACTATAATCCTTTTTAAATACAATTCTATGCGTTTTTAGAAAATTTCCACGACACAGAACTAAAAATCATGAAAGTAGCGCTTGGTTTCTTATTATATAACTGCATCCATATAATCTGTGTGCATCTTCCTCCTTTGACTCGAACGACCACTATCTCCGTTCTTGATACTCTAAACGACTAAACTGCTAAAGGAGATAGCAAGGCCTACGAAGAGAGACGTTTGATGCACGCTGAGTGCAGGCGCACGGAATACCATTTCTCCACCTGTGTATACTACGCGTAATGTAAATGACACATATCGCCTGAGGGAAAATTGCGGAAACAGCGAAGCGTCTCGCTACAAATGGAGAAACGAAGAAGGAAGAAGTGAGGAGGAAGTACTGATGGCAGTCGGATGGTGAAAGCAAAGAGAATAATAACGAAGAGAAGACGAGGAAGTAGGGGGAGTAAAGGGAGAACGAAGAAGAGAGACTATCTTGGAATAGGTATTCATCGCCCTGCAGTAATTGGATCTCACGCGGCCCTTCCTCTATCTCTGATAAGGATTTATTATTCAAATCAAATGTTTTGAGAAAGCTTCTTATTCGTCGAGATCGTCGCACGACGAACGCTTCAGCGGCTGCCAATCCTTTCTTCTGGCACCCTCACACCCCGTGCCCCTTCGAGTGGTCGTGAATTTAATGAAGGGTAACCGGAGCGATCGCAAAAATGGAATAGCAATGCGTAAGATCGTCAGCGAACTCGGTCGCTAAAGATTCTACTAATGGGCCAGTGAGACTGTGTTTCCAATGGTCTCCCTTTTTATACACATATATAGAGAACGTAATAAAACCTCGAAAACGTGCGTGACAACGGCATCATTTTTCACGTAGCAGCTATTTCTCGTCAGTCGCGGCCTTTAATCTCCGAAAAACTTTTCTACATCGGACAGAACGATCACGTGCGACAAACAGCCTGACAAATTTCATTTCGTCTTGGCGTGCACGGTCGTGGCGTGCGTGCGTGTGTATCAGCACTTTCCCAAAATAAAATGAAATTTGCAGTTGATGGTAATTCAATAACGAAACCATTACTCCGCTGCATAGTGCGCACATGGCCATACGCAGAAAGAGAAGAGTAAATGCGATAGAGGAAGGGAAAGAGAGCGCGCGGTGCCGGGGGAGGCGAAAGGGTGGCCGTGCAAATGAAGAGGTAGGAGGGAGTGGCGCGACACGAGAGAAAGAGACGGGAGACTGTGCGGGTGGTATAAAGCCAGCCAGGGAAAGGGTGAGAGATGGGACGAACCAGGGAAATGCGTTATCGTCTGCAGCCAGCTGACAAATCGAAGGTAATAGGGCCGAGCGGAATTCTGCCTGGCAGTACGAGCGAGAGCAGCGCATCTAGTAGGTACGCGGCTACATATGTACATATGTACCAGAACCGCGTACGTGACGCGCACACTCGCACGGTATATGTACCACTCGCACCACCATCATTATGTGCATCGCGCGAGTGTGACGCCGTGCATGTGGCCGGGGAGGCCCGGCACCGACGCGACGGCGTAACCCTGAGTAACGTGACGAGAACCGAGTTACGGTCGTGACGTGGTCAAAAAAAAAAAAAAAACGCGCGAGAACTTTTCGCGCTCGACGGCCTTTAATTAACACACCTCCCAGCTTCTTTCATCGAACCACCCTCGCGCACCGCTGAGTTTGTCGAGATCTCAACGCGTTCTTGCTTCAACGAGTCTTGTCCACGAGACTTCGGAGAAAGAGCTATTTGCGCTTTTCCGTAGAATCATTAAAACGATAACGAAGATTGATATTTGCGACGCGAAATAAAAATAAGTTTCTGCCAATCGAGATCTTGCCCCGCGCAAGAATATAAATGGGTAAATGTTACGACACATACTCGCGTATTGCTGACACACGCCATTTCCGTGTCTATTACAATCTGCGACGTGTCGCGGACTAGAGAGTAAATCACGATGCCTAACGTATTGGAATATTAATGTCATGTTAAAACAGTGAGATAGATTTCCAACCGGCTGATAGTGTTGTAGAAAGAACATTTTTCCCTTGGGGGCAAATAAAGATTTAAGTATCTATAAGTCCGGGAGAAAACTTTACGAATATTCAAGAGGAGCGAATGCCGTAAAATTTACAGACAGATAGGAAGATTCTAGGGACAGGTCCTCTCCATCTTAGAATAGGTTCCTTTTATACCTTCTTCTGCGAGCAAACAAAGATTTACATGAAAACGAGAAGAGAGGGGGGGAGAGAGGTATTTTCTTCTTTCAATATGACACTGTTTCGAACTCGATTCAAACGTGCGTTGGAAACGAAAGAGGATATTTCTATCGATAATGATGGAAATTTCTCACGCGTCTCCCCATTATACACTTTTTTGTCATTAAATCGCCTAAAAAGCTAAATAATAGACAATTAGATAACAATCAAGCGTGTTTAAAAATTAATTGACTAAAGATGCGATCTCGCGTAATTTCAATTGATTTTATTAAAAAATATAGCACGTAGCCATTTTTAAAGTTGTAATAAAAAAATGTTAACATCAAATATTTAGAATAATTCTCATATCTTCATCGCACAAAACAATAGAGAAACATTACCTTTCATTATATTATATTATCTTTCGTATCGCAACTCTACACGACAATTATCATTAAGTTGGCGTGCATAACGCAAGAAACTTGTCGGAATAACCAGTAGCGAATAAGCTAATTAAAACCTAATTAAAAACCTAGTTTAAATACAAATAAGCATAGCAATACCAACAATATACGAATTAATTTCAATATTGTTATCTACAATGTTTTGCGCGTTTCTTTCCAACTTTGGACATTCGAGTTTCAACGTCATGTTCAACTGATCGAGCGATCGAAAGGCGTCAACTTCCTTTCCCGTAAACTCTCTAAGATAACGAGGGTGCCTCGCGGCTCGTCATGTTCCACCCCTAGCCGCAGCCGGTGGCAGGGTATCGCAGTACGGAACGGCGAATAACTGTTGCCCGTACGAGCGCGGCGACGCGGCATCGTGCCAGAAATCCGTGCTCCGGCACGACCCACGATCCCCGCATTTTCCAACCCGGGTTCTGGTATAGGCCGCGGCACTAGGCCGACGCAGGCCATCGCCAATGAGTGCATGTCTGGGGCGGAGCGTGGCCGTGCTCGAGCAGACGCGATTTCAACTTGCTATGTGCTACCGGGTAGAGACGGCAGCACTACTCGCGAAAAACTTGGGTCCGGTCGGCGGAGCCGTTTCCTTAGAATCGCTCTTTCTTTCGTTCCTTGCTGCTATTTTCCCTTCGTAGCGCGGATCCTTCGTTTCCCCGTGCCAATTAGTCGACGTTTGGATCGAGTGAAACCGAGCGAAGCGTATAATTGGCCAGATCCGTTGTCGTGATTCTCAATTGCGAAAAGGAATCTGAGTTTATTACGACACGGCATATTTTATCGCGATGTTCGATATTATTTGAACGGAGTAAGATGCAATTAGAGATTGGCACTATATAGCCACGTGTCGATCGCTATCGGCAAACGCGATGACACCCTTGTGCTTCTCTATTCTATTCACGATACCACGTGTTTCGGATCGCGCATTCTCACTCTCTCCTTTGTCTGTCCCTGCAAGTAGTACCGAGCGCGAAAGTGCATTCGTTGTCGTCGATGTTGTCGTCGTCGTCGTCGTCATCGTCGTCGTCCTCGTCGTCGTCGGTGGCGGCAGTGTCGTCGGCGGGTACAGACGTGACCTACTTGCGCTATTGACCTGTTGGCGACGCCTGATAGGCGAAGGGCTGAAAGAGGGAGGGCCGGGGACGGAAGAAGAGAGGTGGGTAGAGTCCAGGTGAAGGAGGTGGTGGAAGGTACCGCGGGGAAAGGATAGATTGAACGGGTGGGTTGGGGGCGAGATGCACTTGACGCATCAGAACGCGAAGAGAGTGAGGGACTGCCGCATGCGGTCCCAGCGCGCGCAGCCTACCACCCGCTCTAACCACCCTTTTCCTGTATATATATCCTGCACTCAGCTCGGTTTCAGGATTTCGCGTGTTGCACTCTCAAAGGTCTCATCCCCTACCTTTTCCTCTCCTACCTGGGCGAGTGGCTTCCTCCTGCGGCGGGAAGAAAACGGAAATGCGACATTCAGTGTCGTCACCTCTGTGTCGATCACCATATCCGCGAATCTGGTCGAAATGTATCACGATAGAAAATTTTGAATTCATAAACGATCATCTAAAATGTCTCTGATGCAATAATACAAGGAGCGTTCAAATTTGTCTAATTTTGTCTAACTTATTCTTAATAAAGTAATACAATAATTTTTAAATATGCAAAATCTTAAATACATTTCAACATAACGATACTCAGCCACTTTGTAGAATGAAGCTACCATTGTTCAGCCGTATGATATTGTACAAGAATCAACATTTTATCCCAAACTATCATCTGTAAGTGACTCTAGCGTGCAATCACGATAAATTAATTTCACTTAACGTCGCTAAATACACTGTGCAAAGTAATTAAATCTTGCACAGTGGTATGTTATAACATGTAGTAGAGAATCCGTACAATGTTATGGAAGCACGTTTTAGCGAGACGAGGGAGTTAGACAGTAAAGAAACTCGACGCGCTTTATGACGTGTATACCCTGCCGTAAACAAGGCTAATGAACGCGGCACGAGTCACGGACATTCTCGCCGTCTAACGTGCTATCTAATGTCCGCTTTACTGGCGTAAAGAAAAAATGACATGCGATTCGACCGTATCGGAAAAAAAATTGTATCGTCGAACGTAATATTAAAGTAATGCTATCACTTCAATTTCATTACCACGTAGTAACTCTAAAAAAATCGGATCGGGTAAAAAGAAAAAAGTCGCGGCACTTAAAATTCTCAAAGCGGCTAATAATTTAATGTCTGTCGGGGAGGCACCGTTCTCTCGGTGGAGGAGGAAATACTTCGGAAAAATCTCACATCACATCAGTTTCCAGAACGTGCCAGGACGCATCAGCTTCGTGGGATTTCGACGGTGAGTCACTTTCTTAACGTTGGACAAATGTGCCGAGACGTGCGAAGAAGAACGGTGGAAGGAGTTGATCCGGAGACCTGGTACGGAAGGGTAGTCACATTGGTTGCAGGACTGCGGGGAGAGGGGCGGAAAAGAGGGAAAGGGGGGAGGGGGGCGTCAGAAGGTGGTCGATCGGCGGGAGGGAACGGACGGAGAAGAGAAACGGGATCTTCAGGAACGGCAGAGCCGGTGGGAAACGGGAACGGGGAAGGAGTGCAGGACTTCTCAATGGAGTGAGGGATAAAAAGCAAATACGTTTCACTCACTCGCGTTTTCCGTTAGCAAATTCAATCTCGTCGGGAGTCCCTTTAACATTGTGCCCGTAATAGGGAGGATGAAGAGGGACTAAAGGAGAGGTTGAGGAGTGAGGAGTGAACCGGCGGCGGGGACGGGGACGGGGGAGGGGGGAGGGGGCTAGTAGGTGGTGGATGGGCGCAGGGAAGGCAGGGGGGCCAGGTGTCGCCTGTATAACGACTTTATCACACCCTCCGGATCCTCCTTGCGTCCTCAACCTTTTCCACCTTCCTAACCCAGCACACCTCAGCGGCGACTATTATCGACTTTGACTGAACCCGGAGTTGGTTCACCTTTAAGCTAGCCGACTGAAGCCGTCCGAGGTTTGTTTGAGCGGATAATGCAATATCCATCCTTTAGCTCGAGGGGCCAATAAAAGTGGCGGACGGGTGGATGAAGGGGGAGAAGAGATGCGGGAACCGTTCGGGAATCCAAGGATTTTTAATTCCGAAAGCTGGCCTTTTTAATCCCGGGGACTAATGCAAGTGTAGTGGACGGATTCGTTCTCTATTCAACTCGCTGATTTCAGTTCGGTAGCATTTGTTAGTCAT
Organism: Temnothorax curvispinosus; assembly: GCF_003070985.1. Classification (NCBI taxonomy): domain Eukaryota; kingdom Metazoa; phylum Arthropoda; class Insecta; order Hymenoptera; family Formicidae; genus Temnothorax; species Temnothorax curvispinosus. Next base: position 560,707 of record NW_020227658.1, read on the forward strand.
GAATAGCTACTAAATTGAATAATACTAGTTATTACGGACTCCAACGATAATTGTGATATTAATGTTAATAATGTAATGAATTTAATTAAACCCTGATGCGTACGCATTGCATTATTGTTAACATAATTACTATTTAGTAGATCATAAACATTGCGAAAGGCAGATAAGTTATGGATAGCAAGCATTTTTTTAAATTGCAAATTAAACTGCAGCTTTATAAAATCGTTTATAATAAAAAAATACCTCGCATTGGACTAACCAAAATCTATAAAAACCGAATGGCAAAAGCAAGAAGCACAAAATTCCGATTGGTCAGGTCGAGGCGAGCTTCGGGCTCGTTAAAACTTGCCTTATTAACATTTTCATGCGCGGATGCCTTACAGAGTGTTGAGAAGTTTATTTAAGTAAGTGGCCGAAGATTGTGCCGACCTGAATCTTAGGGCTCGCTTTAGGGGCGAACTTTTCATGCACGGCGAATTTTACACGTAATAAAACTACGTTTTGTTCAAAGATTATTACAAAATTGTAGTAAACCACGTCTAGTAATCAACCTCAAACATCCGTTTCTCCTAAAGCGGTTTCATTATTCTGTGCCTTATAATACCAAGAATAAAAAGAAAAAGACAAATATATCTACTTTTAGTTCGTTAAGTTTTAAATAAAGTTTTGTCAATGTAATTGAAGGAAAGTTTTTATCTATAAAATAAAATAAATATATAAAAAGAGAAACAGTGTAGCGCAAATCTATTGGCGTCATGGATACGATCGCAATAATCTCCCGAAATACTTGGAACTTCGACGAGTAACGTATTTCAACAACGTAGCGGTTAACGTTTCAGCGTGGACATTAACACGGACATTTGGTGGACAAACGCGACCCGAGTCTAGCATGTTAAACAAGTACATCCATTAATCAGAAACGAGTCACAAGTAACTTGACCCATGCGACGGCGGTGCCATAGGGCGAGCTTCCGACAGTGAAGACTGAAACCGTCGTGTTTCCCATCTTTCCCTACACATCTTTCCGTCTCCTCCTCGTTGGGTCCATTTGTTATGTCTAGGTGACACTCAATTATGCCGCGCAAAAGGGTTGCGAGAAGCCCGAGAAAGGCGTCGGCTAACTAGCAAGGAAAGTTTCCCTAACAACGTAGTTTCGTGTTCAACTCGGCTCGCAACTCCAAAGGGAAGATGCGTCGAAGAGAGACCGCAGTTCGATGCTCCGCCACGAATCCGGTTCCGAATTCGAAACTAAGTTCGAAGACATACCTAACGTATCGGTACGTCGTCTGTTTTACGTTCGAATGGAATGCGCTTACTCTTGACGGAAATGGCGATCTGCTCCAAATAAATTACGTATTTTGGCCAAGGTGTAATATTTTATCGAAAATTTATACAATTTATACTTATATCGAGCAAGCAACGATAAAATAATATTTGAAGAAGTAAAAGTTTACTTTAGCTCCGAGCATAATTCCGAAATTCCAAAAGGTTACTTTCGAAATCGGGAATCGGAAACGGGTTGTAAATATTGAAAATAAATGTAGTTACGCGCCTATTGGATGTGAATCTATATCCTATAGGGAGAGGATAATCGTGGTATTTTTACACTTTGCAGAGAAGGACCACGGTCGATATTAAATTCCGGCTGGAATATTTACGCGCATAAAGCATCGCGTCCGGTATCATTTTGGAGTTGTTTCCAATTAATACGCGAAATGAAAGCGGTGCGCGAATGAAAGAGCCGAGTAGCGTGAAACAGCCGAGTCCGGCCGGGATGGAACGATATGAGTAAAAAGAAAGAAGGGAGAGCGATAGAGATGGGCAGATGGGTATGTCGAGTGGGCTGTAGAACGAGTATTTGCTCGCTCGCATTTAATATCGAAATCGGCCAATCATGCACGGATGTAACGAAATGCTTGAATTATTCGTGAGCGTGACGAGAGGGATAGAATACGGGAGATGAGCGAGACCGGGATGGCGAAGGGAATGTGTGTAACGAGCAGTAGAGACAGCAAACTATTTTTACCCAATATGCGCGAAAATCATGGTTTACATTTGATCACGGACTCTTGCGTAGGCATATTTTACAATAAAGAGACCTTATATTGTTCAAAATTGTTTCGTAGGAAAATAGAATCTGAATAAATTTAGGAGAGCTGATAAAGGTAACATTTCCCCAGAAATAAAGCTCTAAATTTTACTTACAAAATCTGACGTTTGCTTTTTATTAAAAAAAAAGGTATCAGTATTCTCAAAAAATCAGATCATATTTATATCACGAAATACTATTTTATTTTAAGCATTTCTTGATATATTATCAAATAATTCCGACAATAAAATAACTCACTGCAAAAGTTTGAAGATAAAATATGTAAGATATTATATAATTATGTAAAACATATTTTTTTTTAACTTTTATATTATTGTCCATAACGTGAATAAAAATATACGCGTCGTGAAATATAGTCTTCGGGTATCTCATAACTTTTCGTTGGGGAAAAAGCCACGTTTTTTATTAAATCGCGCATACCTTCAATTAAAAGCTTGCTTACAAAGGTGAATATAAACTACGGAATAATATTGAGAAGCGTTTCTTCCCTTTTTTTATGCCAAATATTTGCCCTTCAGGAAATATATGAAAGTGGAGTGTATAAGCGTACGTAAATACCGGAACGCGAATGTTTCAGAGAGGTTGTGTTACACGGAAAATAGCTCGGTAACGGTTTGACGAGAGCCACAGGGTACGGAAGCGAACGGGGAGGGCACTGCGCAGGATGGATGTAATTAAAGTGGTGACACGCTAGCCGTGGGGTATGTCTACCCCAATCCAAATCCCGCGCAACCCCCGGATCCTTGCCCCTCAAGATAATTCGGACACCGTGTAATCGATACGTCCTCTAGGCTGACGTACAGACAATTTCAAAACGGGTAATTCAGGGGTTGGGGGGGGGGAGGGTTCCTATCTCGTTTGGGTCACCTCTCGAGATTGTAAAATCAGTTTTCCAGTTCGCTGTCATGTCAAAAAGAAAATACCGACGAGTGGATATGTTTGCGTTATCTCATACAAATGCTTCCCGCATAACCGATTGTATATAAAGCTTAGGTTACAATATATGATCGCGATTTAACACAATTTATGTAAAAAAATACATTTAATCGTAATGGATTTTACGTATTACTTGACACGGAATGTTTGCTATTCTGAACAGAACTATACTTGTATACGCAACACGAGTCGCGTGTGCAAGTTTATCAATGCGTTTATGTATGCGTTTTTGTATGCGATGTATGCATATCGCAGATCTATTCTAAAACGCACTACTTGCAGAAAATGCACAAGCACAAGACGGAAATGTCCTATGAAACAGCAGTACCTGATTAAAGTGAAAAATTTTGTTCTTAAGTTAGTTTAACACAAAGATTAAATCCTAAAATTATTAATTCTCAAAATATAGTAAAAGAATAGTTTATAACTTTTTACATAACATGCACATGTAAATTGAAATTTGTAGAAAATTCATGTTCTTGGGCAATACTTACTGACTTCTCGAGAATTTGATATATACCAATATAAAAAAACATCAATTTATTTATACATAAAAAAACGATAACGGATTAATAATAAAAGTCAAGGCATAAATGCTTATGAACATTGCATACGCACATTTCGAAGGCTATTCGAAATTACAAATTTCTACTACAGAATATATTTGCTTGCCTATAGGATAAACATGTCGGTCTTACATAGCAATTCCTCGCACAACAGCATCTCGCTAGAGTGATTAACGTAGTATTTAAGCCGATCACAGCGAAATCAATCGATTACTATGTGAATCTAGTGCATCTAGAACCATGAGGATTACGTCGTGATTATTGCTGAGCCATCTGTGGAAATGCTTTAATGCGCTTTATGCAAATTTCGCGCATAGCCACCCCCAATATCCAAGATTATAAAAGAATTACGCATCAGGCTCTGTTATATACATTGATGGATTTCATCATTAAACTATTCTCATTAATTATGTATTTAATAAGGACGCGATTATTAAATACAAATCAATAATTATATATCGATTATAATGCATTATTATATAATATCAATTCAATTGTACGTAAAATTTTATACTTTATTCCAATATTTATTATTAGTAATGCAATATAAACTTTTTCTTTTAAATTATGGAAGAAGTTTTTTCATTTTCAAAAATAATCTCTTACAGTAAAAAGTATTCTATTAATGTATGGAAATTGATCTTGACATACTATATACATGACTAAATTTTTTCTTGAGATTACAATAATTATCTTCATTTCCTACTTTATAATATTATATTAAGCTTATTTTTTAATTCATAAAATAAAAGTTCATCAAATTGATTCTACTATTTAAAAAGATCTATTATACTTCAGACAACGTAAATGCGAGAGGTTTACATAGATAATTTTACATTAAAATTTATAAAATTTATAAAAGCTGTAAGAGAACTTCATTACTTGTATTATATAAATATTTCATTAAAATATTATATTAATTTTTCATTTATTCGCATTCATGCCGGAAACTACTAATTTATTCGTTACTTTGATATTTACTGTCTCAAATTGTGGGACAGTAAATGCTTCCAATTAGCAAACTAAGCAAGTGTTAATTACTTACCAGGATGCTTAATTTTATTATGTGTGCCAATCGTATGCTCGCATAAATTTATAGTGAATACTCACCTGAAACAGAGAAAAATGAGAAATTAAAATTAGCAAATATGATAAATATTTAATAATAATGTTAATTAGTTACATAATATGGCAGATATTTAATTTTTCTTGTTAATTGCATAAATATGTCTATAAATTGCATCAAAGATGTAACTGTTCTTTTCTGTTGTAAAAGAAATTTCTTTAATGTGATGGTAATTAACGTGACCTCGAAGGATAGTAGCGCGGAGAAATAAAAGTCCTCCTTTTAAAGAAGGAGGGCGCGAGCTTTTATTAAGTATTGGAAGAAAATGGTAGACGTAAAGGTGAGATGTTAATCATGGCTCGACATCTCATTATCGTTTTGATTAGCGCGTGTAACCGTGTCGGTCCCCGGCTGCTGCGGTTACGAGCTCTCTACTCGAAGACGATCAAAGTTCTGCGCTTTGCTCAGGCACTTCACGGCCCAGAAGTTGTCTTAATGAGCAGGTCAAACGTTCCATTTTAGCGGCACAATCATACTGCGACGAATCAGAATGTAACTAACATTTCCATAAATTAACACGGCGATTAGATTTTAGCACCACGTAAATCAAAAAGTATTATACGTAATGTTGAACGCTAAATAAAGATATCTTTCTTCAGCTATATTATTAAAAAAGTATCTTCTAAAATTGTTATTGTTATATAACATATAATTGCCAATTGATATTTATAATTTATTAAATAATAACTGGATGTTTGGAGAGAAATGAGCCGATATATTTCTCGTGAACCTACGTTAAATACGTGAGGAAGAACGCGTAGGCAACGGATTCTCTTCACGCTCGTACGTCGCTTGCGCGACAAATATTTTCTGCTTCAGCAGATAATCCATTTCCACGCATGCCTGACCCAATTCAGGATACGATCGTGCAGTCGGAATTGCGAAGGAATCGGCATTGCATTTACCTATAAGGTATCAATGTGTTTCACGTGCACGTGGCGCACAGCGAAACCGTCGTATTTCGTTTCGCACAATACGCAGCACATCTATTGCGTCTATAGCAGTTGTGCCGATCCCTCAGGCAGATTTCCTAGACAAGGGCTCCTCTAATTATAATTCTACGTCGATAATAAGGCTAAGCCGCTTACGTAGAGTACGCAATGAGTTCGCTAGGATTAGACGTACATATATAGCAAAGCTCTGATCACCTAATCGTCTTTGATCATTCAAGAATATAGAATAATACAAGGTATCTCAAGCTTTGTCTTCGAGCTTTTGTCTATAAATTTCCCGATGAGTTTAGATTAAATTTTTTCTAAACGAAAAATGTCAAAATGTTGACAAATATTTTATAACATACAATGAGAGATTCTTGTGAATTAGACTGCGAGTATAGAACGTTAGAAAAACGTAATCACTAATCAGATAAATATTTCTGACTTTAATTATTTTGGGCAAAAATCTTGTCTAGCTTCTTACTACACCACTTACTCAAGCTTCACGTTTCTTATGTTACAAATAGTCTACGGCGCGGTATACTCGAAACTTCGGTTTTTACGCGTTTCTAATTAACGGCACCATGTTCGGTATTGTATAATGTGTAACTATAATTAAACTACATGCATCGCCTAAATTGACGATGTGAGAATTAGAGAGTAGAATTGTGTAATGGAAAGGCAAAAAAGAAATCGACAAGATCGAGATAAAAACGAGAAAAGTGGTGAGAAGAAATAAATCTAAATTTACAAAATACACAATTATTTTCTATGATGTCGGTATGTCTCATTAATTCTCACATATGTAGCGCTACATCGTGCAGCAATTAACTTCAAATATCGTTAGCCATAAGTATTGAATTCTTGGTTTTGTGGATATTTTTCATTTTTTTTTCGTTGACACCTGTGGAAAACGATTTCTCACTGGTACCCAAGCGTCGATAGGAAAGTATTGGGTCCATTAAAGAAGTTTAACCTATTCAAGTAAATGACGATGAAATTGCGCGCGTATCCACTTCGTCGTTCAAGCAGCGTTTAATGGTTAATGGAGTTCCAAATCAAATTATTGCTAATGAGTAAAGTTGCCGAGGGTACCACAGAGCGCGCACGCCACTGAAGCGAATACTGCCTGCGAATTATACAGAGTGCCGAGCACTCACAACATGTCTTTCGCGAAAATTATGCGCAAGTGTGCCGTCGATAAAATCTTCTGCCAGCCTGATACATTATACATATAATTGTATTTATATATTAGCTATGCCGATTGGTAAAATAAAAAAATGTTTTCTTTATGTGTCAATAATAGTGCGTAGCATTTGTGTGCGTGTGTGTGTGTGTGTGTGTGTGTGTGTGTGTGTGTATGTGTGTGTAAGTAACGTGCGTGGATTAAGATAAATTCAATTTGAGATAATGATTCGACTCATGAATCTTGTTTTCGCATAGCGCTAGATGGTCGTTGTTTCGCCGGAAGATTCCAGTTAGGTTGCTTTCCTAACGCAATATACAACGCGACAGATTCGCGACCTGGAATTGGCAATTAACGCTGTCACCGGCGTATAATCGTATCTCGAGAAACGCGTAATTTATCGACTCAAACTCCTAATTGGCTGCGGTGTACGTCATGTCGTTAGGGAGCCGCGCACAACTAATTCCCGCAGTCTAACTTCGACATGATGTACCAGCAACGTACTCAACTAGGCACTATACGAACACGTCGCCCCGGTGCGCGCGTAAGAGAACCTGATTCTCACCTTCCCGCCGTACGCCATATAAACATCTGACACGGGAGCAGATTCCCCTCATTGTTACTTCCGGGCCAGCAAGCTCCCCTCATTAAGAACACGCGTAATTACAGTCTAAGGAAAAAATTGCCAGTGCTATCATGTCTTACCTAAGGCACTCGCTAAAGCACATCTCCGCTCGTTAATTCTGTCGCTAATGGCAAAGTATGTGTTACAAGTAGATGTGCACTTGGGTAACTACATATTAATTTTTCAATATAAAAAACACAAGATAGCAAGGATTACTTCTCTCGAATTAATTATTCGTCTTCGGCAATAAATGGAATTGATGATATTACTGTTGAATTCTTATCGATTTTAATGATTTAGAAAAGGAGACATCAAATAACCGTAAATTAAATCAATTCTGTTACATGTAATTTGAAAAAATCTCATTATTTTATTGTTTTTTTTTTGGCACGAAATATTGTCACCATCTTAGAATGCACGGTGGTATTTTGAAATTATACAACAAATTTGAAACTTCTCCACGATTTTCCCGTCCTGATCCGAATGTATCTCACATAAATCGTTACATCGCGAGTCCACTGTGCGTACTCGTGTCAACACACGTGACACGGCGCTCTATTGGGGCCGCTACACGGACGACCGGTTCATGTCTCTTTCATGAGGCGGCACCGTAATAGGTTCGACGTGCGGCAAGGGTGGAAAGAAGCACGACGCGTTTACATCGCGTTGTTTATACCCCTTTTTCTACGGGTGGAAGGAACAACGGCCGTCGCGGCAGCGGAATAAAGTTTCCACCGTTGTTTCTTCCGGATGAGTACATCGCGTCGTTAGAAAGGCGTCCAACTGTCTGGAAGAGTAAGAAGAAGAAGAAGAAATGGAAGACAAAGACGGGCGACGCGCCGTTGCTCATGCCCGATGCCGGAGACGATGCCTACTAGCCTTCAGCCGCGTTTTTGATCAGGTCGAAGGAGCAAGCGGGATGAGAGGCTAAAGCACGGACGGTGAGGTGAGGTAAGGTGAGCCGAGGTGAGGCTGTGGAGCGAATCCCCATGGCAACGGCTTCACTACGGATTCCATTTACCTATCGCTATGGAAACGCGGGGTGGCGCTCAAAGCTGTGTAGAGAAACGGAAAGAGATGGATGGAGACAGAGAGCGTGAGGGTGGAAGAGAGCGCGGGAGCGAGAGAACGATGGGGTGGAAAGGAGAGAGAAAGTGAGAGAGACGCATAGAACATTGAAGGAGGACGGAAGATGGAAGAAGGTGAAAGAGGGATGGTTAAGGGAAGAGGGATGGTCAGGAGACCCTGTGCGATCAAGGTAGAGATCGAAGTGGTCGTCAGAAACGATAACACATCAACAGACATATCGATCAGCCTCCCGCGTGACACCTTATGCGCCATTCCAAAACTGTTGCCACATGTAACACGTTCCTTTAAAAAAAGTCGATTGACTTCTAAATGCGGCATTCTCTCCTATTCTCACGTGCGGCTTACAAAAAAAAAAAATCTCCTGCCCGTTATGAGTTGCAAACAGGTTTGTATTTAACATGCGAGTTAAAGATACACTGCAACAGGTTTTTATTAATGTGTGAATTCAATAAAAAAATAATATAGAAATTAATAAAAAAGAAATTAATTTTCTTTCCTTTCTTTAAATATATTTTGTTTTGTTTTTATGTAACTAAACAATGATGGAATAAAGCTTCGGGCTAATTGTTCGGTAAGCGGAGGATTCTTTAATAATCATTACCATTTTTGCATGTGCTCGTGCATAATATTAGTCGATGTTTATTTAAGGATTTAATGGCGTTCTTGTTACTCTATACAACGCGAAAGCCCAGCATGTGATTTAGCATTAATTACCGCTTTCATTGCATAAATTCTAAGTGCATTACAGGCAGCAACTACTGGCATTCCATGCAGAATTTTAAATTACTAACCATTGGATTTTTCCATAAATCTTCTCTCGATGATTCTGCTCAATTAGTTCGTACGACGTATTATAAACATAAATTTAGATATGAGTATGCTTGCATATTAAATTTCCAAACTTATTTACGTAATAAACAAAAATTAATATTTTTATTATCATTTATAATTCACAGACTGTATTTACGTCGATGGGTATTGGAATCGATCGCAAACGCGGCTTAATAAATTTTGGTACACAGGATCATTGGTAAGGGTGAAACGTGACTTGCTACAGGCACAGGGGATTACTTGGAAAGCGTTTCCTGTTATATGGGTCGTGTGCACCTAAATTTTACTTGAATTTCAAAGTAATTCCTCGTCGCACGAAAATGGGTTTACATGTTGATGAAAAATAATATACCCTCGATGAAGGCTCGTTCCGACGAATTTAACCCGAAAAACTTTTAACTAATGCAGCGCAATGGCCGCGGCCTACCGAGATAGCCCAGTAGCTATTAAAATGTATACGAGGAATTACTCAAATACTACAGAAATGGAACGGAATCTATATCTGTTAACAGAATAATATCGCATCAATATTATGATCGATAGAGAAAAAAAGATCTTCATTCGGCACGATCAAATTGCTAGCAGGCCTACCGATTGTACGCTTCTCTAAAGCTTTTCCATGCGGCTGTACTTCATCCCTCTTTACTTCTGTAGTACGAATAGAACCAGCTCTACGTGGGGCTGTAAGCGGATTGCGATGGAATTGAAGTTGGCCTCGCTCTATACTTTGAAGGTCCTGCGAGGGAGTCGCGCTTATATTGCGTAGTGCAGGCGTCCTCGCGGACCTTTTAACCCTTTAATTGCTACCCGCCGTATTCATCGTCGACAACCGTGGAAAGGTTCTTCAAAGTAAACCACCCAATCACCGCCGGCAAAACGACTTCACACGCGCTGATTAATCACGAGCAACCGAGATCAAACGGGAGGCAGTTACTATCGACTTTCGAACGCAATGAGTGTATCTTTTCTATGAATATCTTCTCGAACAAATTTCGATAGATCAAAATATCATGTCAAGATAAATATTAAATTATTCAATTAAAACAAAAAATTAGATGTCGAAGAACAATATTTGTAATTATAAGTGAAACAGGACCTATATGATATAGAATTAATTAGAGAAAGTGCCATTTACGATCCGCGGGTTAAATCTTAGTAGCTTAATAATAATATTTCTGTGTGAATTTTGTATACTTTTTTCCAAACTCACAGATTTAAACAAACAAATTGGAACCCTGGCTGAAGTGATATTTTCCGCAATAAATTATTTTTAGTGATTTAATAAGTACCTATGCTTATTAGCATTAAAAGTTAAATCAATTATCGATTTAGTATGTGGATCTACTGTTTAAACAAAGAGTTGTATTTTAAAGACCAACAAAAAATTGGTGCACAGTTTACTGATTGTGAGTTTAGAAAAAGTATACAAAATTCACACAGAAATATTATTAGGCAACCAAGATTCAGTTCGGACCATAAATGGCACTTTCTCCAATATTTGCAATTATTGTAAACTAACTACTAATGTAAACATTTCTTTACTGACGTAAATATGATCCATTTAACTAAAATCATATTTTTTTATATTAATATGTTTTTAGGGGATTTAGTTTTCTCTACGGTTTTTTTTTATTGCCTTTTATGTTTTTTAAATATCAGAAAAATCCTATAAAATTACAAAGTTCTTCGAACATGACTTTTCACGATTTTCTGAAAATAAAAAGTAAGAAAATAAGGAAAAGAGCCTTGCGCAGCTTTCGCAAAAGATTCGATGGGCTTATAAGAGCATTTAAGCTATTGGACTTTCCGGCTTGCCGCCTCTCTGCTTCTCCGCACATCTCTGACCAACCTTTCGGCGGACACCGGCGACAACGAGAAGGGTTGAACGTAATTAATTGCGATTTCACTCTTTCCTGCACTTAATGCGGTCCTCGGCCCTGCGGTCGTCCTTTCTCCTACCTGCATCCAGTTAAATCGCAATTACTCAGAGACGCGGCAGTTAGGTACCTAGAAAAGGGTTTGCCGTAGGGCGGACAAAGACAAAGTGACAATGGAAGGAAGGTTATTTATTTCGATCGTATGAAACATGTCATGCCTACATTTCTTTAAATGCAATTGAATATTATAATTACTATTTTCTTTTATTTTCTTATTTATATTACCTAAACCGATAAATTCTTACTTATCAAAATTACGCGAAATATACTTCTAAAAAAAGATAGACAAACTATCGTCAAAATACCAATGTCACGATTCTTCGTGTCGCCCCTTTTTATTACAAAAGAGTAAGAGGAGCGGAAAGACAAATTACTCCGTACTCTTCTTTTGGAACAGTTGCATCCTCGGTATGCCGAATTAATCGCACGGGTACCACCTTGCATCCTCGCGATTCGAAAGTAAGGAATTTCGCTCATTAGTTAGCCGCGTAATTAAAAAGCCTGCGCGTCCGGCCCAAACAGATAACGAAGAAGGAACGGGGCTAGAAGTTCAGCAACCCTTTCTCCCTTTAATTCCCTCCCGTCCCTTCCGTCGCTTCCGCCGCCGTACACCGAACGGTTTTCCATCCTCGAGCAATTGCTCGCTCCGCGCTTGTCGTCGCGGAGGAAAGACAGAGAAGGAGCGACAAAAAGAGGAAGAAGGGAGGAAAAAAACGAAAGTACTAAGTGGGGAAAGGGTGGGACTGTGGGGGCAAGGGCGGAAGGAGGGCGGACCTTTTTATAATTGCAAAGCGCTCGCCGCTCGAGCAAAGCGGGGGTCTTTTGAAGCGTAAGATCAAGGCGATCGGACGGGAGAATAAATGCGAATAAATCTCACCACCCACGTTGTACAGGCTGTGTTTCGTTCATCGGTGAACGATTAAAGAGCGGCACATTGTCGAAAAGCGACCGAATTAGAGACGTCGGCGTTTAAATACCAGCTTAAGATGGATATGGACAATTCGCGCAAATTGGAACGTCTGCGTCGCGATAATAGGTATTGAAAAACGTGCCGCGGGCGTATACACATACACACACAAACACAATTTTAAATTTCTCGCGCGAGACATTTCACCTAATGAACGATATTAATTGGGATGCATCAAACGTCATGTCTTGATAAAAACCGATGAATCAGCTATTTCTTTATACCAAATGAATTTCATTACTTCATTCCCTAAATGTAGAAAGATGATTCACTCGACTGAAGGTAACGCTCGTGACATGGCCGGAAATATTGGTCATTGTTAACCAGCGCTTATTCGGAGAGCCGCACTCCAATGTCCGATAGACGGCAGCATCTCTGATGCTGAAGCTGCGCTTGCAGCAAAAGCTTTATTAGAGCTTGCATCTCGTGGCGCCACCCCTGAGGAAAGCTCGGAACCCCTTATCATTCAGTGTTCATCAACTTCAGGCTTTCACCGAGCAATGTAAAATTATAATTTTCTTACGCAAAATTAATTTGATCAGTTTTTGTGTATGAGCATTGAATCACATATAAAAATGTAATAATTTTCTTAAATATATACACACGCACGTTTCTCTTCATAAAAATAAAATGAAAATTATATTAATATAATCAGGATAGTGTTCTAAATAATATTATAAATAGATCAAATTATTCGCAAGATTATTGTCTTCTGATAAATCATATATCTTACATGTATAGATCTAACAAATCAATAAGTTTACTTTCGTGAATTATTTATGTCGATTCCTGCAGTTGTATATTATTCAACTATTTAATAAAAAAAATTTTCAACTGATTATAAAATAAGTCTTTTAAATCGTGCTTTGTTTCTTTGTTGCTTTTTCAATTACATTTTTTTAAGTAAGATTTCTACTGATAATTGAAATTGTCTAAAACCTATTATTATAAACGACTTTAAAGCAAATATGTCGAACAAATTCATTGTAAAAGATACCTAAGAGATAAACGATAAGCATTTATGTGATTAACCGAGTATTAAATATACAATGCACGTCGCTTAGATAGCTTGCACGGCTCCGGAGAAAATGTATCCCGAGGTCAACGTCTTTGTCGACGGACGATGACGTTGCGCAGGATATCCGGTCGTGGTTCAAGGCCACCCTCCGCGACTTCCAGCTGAGCACCCCTTCCTGCTCCGTTACCTACCACCGCATAGAGAGGGCGACACGAATCCCTAGCTTTCTCGCGATCGATCGCCCCGCAGGGATGACTGATCCGCACAGTCATTTGGGCTTAGCGAATCCGCGGACCGAGCTCAATGCTCAATACACTGCGGACACTTATATACATTTATACACTGTATACGTCCACATATACACGTTTTTGTAAGTAATAGTGTAATGAATTTTTTTATTAAAAGTGAGCAAAATACGACTTTTAAGAATAACACATGTTTGATATAAATTGAAAAAGATAGCAAAAGCTAAAATTCATTTTTTATTTACATCCCTTAATAAAAAAGAGCAATTGATCGCGGAGATTACGTTCTGGTCCAAACGTCGCGTTTCTACGATAGTTCTACCGAATCATTTCAAATGTTTTACAACTCATCGCGATGAGCATTCAAAGCTTGTTGCAATTACTACGGGGTTTTATGCCTGATGATATATGAAAACGGCGAACAATAGGGTAGAATGAAGGGATGGAGGGTTCCTAATCTTCGACATGCAATAATATGTATATATGCGTTTATACAGGTAGTGAATACAGGAGCAAGTACGCGCGACAAGAATATTGCGGAAGCTATTGTCCGGTACCACGTTGAAATCATTAACGATTTAGAGCAGAATACATGTTAATCTTTGAATATGGAACAGTGCATTCTGTATTATCACAACTCAACCGGCAGTAAGAAGCGCTGTGACTATAGTTCTTTTCCGTGTTAAGCTTAAATCCGACTGGTTGCATATAGAGAATGCCTGAAGAATTTTTACTTAAATATTAGTATTTTAAAGAAAAATACGGGGGACGCGTATATGCACTTGTAATCCATAACAAATGTCATATACTGAGTGCATATACATATACATCTATAGTGCTCAAAAGGTTAATATGTTTCGCATTGTGCTTTAAAATTTTTATTAATTTAGATATAGTTTGTACTACGTTTAATGTCAAACGTTTAACGGTCAACATTGTGAGTGCTGAGCAAAGTTCTGTGTGATTGTTTTATTGTAATTATATTAATACGCGTGTAATTAATTTTATTTTCATTATTTATTAAAATTACATAATTTAAATATTTTCGAAATACAAAAATATAGCATAAAGAAACAATGATAAATTAATTTAAACATACGGTGATTTTTATTTTAAGAAAAAATAAGCGATTTCAGATTTCAGTTTCGAAATAAAATCAATTTTATTTTCGTAATCAATTGGCGATAGCTCGCAAACTAGTTATCCGAGATAAGTATCCTTAGTCTCATTGAGAGCACTCGAGTTTCAGCTTTCGAACGAGATCAATATCATCTCGTTATGATTTTTTTCCGCGAAGATATTGATGATTAAATCGATCTCAATGAAAATGTTTATGGATAGAGATTTAGGAACAAAATCAATTTCATTTTCGTAATTAACCGATATCTCGCAAACTAGACATCCGAGATAAGTATCCCAGCTCTCATTGAAAACGTTAATTTAGTTTTTAATGAGATCAAGATTATCTCGCTGCGAATTTTCTGTACGAAAATATTGACGATTATGTCGATTGTGATCTGGTGGCGGAGTAATCGCGCACGCGTGCGTCTTTACGGTGGCATATCATATTTCAAAGCACTTGTACTACACGTGCTTTCGCGCTTATTTTTTCATTCATGCAGATGTGAAATTACATACGCGCAGCGTTCTTTTATGTATGACGTGCGCGCGCCAGATTTTCCAAAAAGCTCCACGAAAAATGAACGTAGTGACATGCGACAAAAACTAATCTTCTGCGTTTCACATTCTGCAAGTGATCATGTACAATGCATACGCTCTTGTTATGTATATGTGTGTATACTTTACCCAGACAAGGATTAAAACGCTAATCTATAAGGTTAATCTATCTATAAAGAAAAACCGTTAACGAAAATATTAAAAACTGCCTACGAAAATATTATATTATGTATATTACATTAAAAATGTATAAAAATCTATCTATAACAGATTATTCGCATGAATTATTCGTGTCAAATATGACGTTTTCCAGTTCTAAGTTCAAAACCGTCGCCATTGCGTGTCACATGTTTTAATATTTAATTTTAAATAAATAAAAAAAAATAGTGCCATATACATCACGGTATGATTCGCAATTCCCGATCGACGCATTTCTTTGATAGAGCATAATTTATTTTTAAGTCATGCAGTAAGGTATTTATATATATGTTATACTTAATATAAATTATATGAAACGAATGGAGATATAGTTTTTACAGTTTGTACAAAGTTAAGTTACATTAAATTGAATTTAAGCAAACGTATAACTTCGCGATATCAAGCGATATCTTTACCATCCGACGTATATCGCGCGTTGAGATATTACTTCGCACAACCGTGATTTGCGAACGAGACAGAAGAATGACGTGTCCGGCAGAACGTATGCTAATCGATGTGCAGACAAAAAGCGGAAGGAAACAGGTGCTTCAGAAAAGCACATTACATGCGTCAGAATGAAATTGGCGTACGCGCCGTGACTCCGCGCGATTAAATCGAACGGGAAACTGTGCCGCCATTATATCTCATTTACACGAGCAAGGCTTTTCAATGAATAATTCAATCGATCTGCTTTTTCGGTGGAGGATCTCATTAGGAATGTACCGCACCTTTTTTCAATTTTTTTTTCTTTTACGGCGACGAGAGTAAAAGCTGGCGCAGCGTTGCTGCTTGCGAGAGGAACCGTGATCCTCTTTCTACGACCCATTTTACATTTCGAGGCTGTCCGAAATGATGTTTTGCAAGAGTTATTTTTATAACTCTTCCGTACGCGTTACAGATGTGTACGTTGCATTGTTACACCACTGGCCGGATCGATCGCAGTGCACTATCACAACTGCGCTATATAGTGCGCTTTCATTGTAATTGCGCTGTTACAATCTGTGAGCGCGAGTATAAATAAGAAATAAAGAGTGCTGGGAAGCTGAAGCAAGTGCGAACAATGCTATTGGATGGTATATCTACTCAGCGTGTCGCTTTCCTTCCTCCAAGGAGTAAAAAGAGAAATGGGCAGTAAGAGAGAGAAAAAACAATTTTATTGTCCCTTTAAAAAGAAAATTCCACTTGTATTAGTAAGTGGCAGATATAATGGCAGCGTAGACAGTAAAGTATCGAGTATATTAAAAAAGCTTAATAAAAATTTTGATCTCGAAGTCTAATGAAAGAAATTTAAGAGAGTTTACCCAAACCAGCTCTCATACAAGACAACTCTTAACAATAGCGAAAAGTAAATTCTAAAAAATAATATTACGTTTGCAATAATAAAGAATTTATTTAAATAAAGCAGCACAATCAATAAATTTTTTCTTTCTGCAATTTCAAAATTCTTTATTTTGAATGATTTTTTAGTATTCATGGATTGAATTATTGAACGAACTTTCGTAATACAATATAATAAAATATTTTTTCACCGACAGATTTATTAGAATATTATTGTGCCGAAATAAAATATTATTTTTTCGACAGCAAAGATGTATGCATTAATAATCGAATTAGCAATTCGCATGGCATGATTTTCGGCAGAAGAGAGTCAATGGACCTTGGAAAACGAAACGGACAATACTCGCATACGCTAACATTTTAACGTCCATCGAGCGATGTTATTCGTCATATCGGACACGCGTTAAGGTCAGTCGTAAAATGTCGATCGCCGGGGATCACGATAACGTCGTTCGTTCTACTTTTTTTTCTCTTTCTCTCTCGCTCTTTCTCTCTCTTTGGATTCTCGTCTCCACCATCGTTACCGCTCGTCCTCCGTTATGCTCGCGGTAACGACAGACACGCCGACGCCTAAGGGCCGTTCACATTTACGAGCACGAACGGAGACGGGAGATATCGGCGGAGAAAATGAGTCGGAAAAGTGCGACGGGAGCACCCCTGGCGATCGTCATTGCTTGACCCTTCTCGCAGTCTTTCACCCTCGCGGCAGATACACATACACGTACACACATGTTCGCGCGTACAGACGTGGATGTGTACGAACGCCGATGGCGGTTAGCGACAGTCATGCCATTTTCCTGCTCCATCCTGCAGAAGCAGCCAGAGCGAAACTCAGTAAGTGCTCGATTGCATTCTCATTCTCTGGGGAATAGTTACACGGATTACATTCACCGTCGTCCGATAATTTAAGTTGAAAAGCGAACGATTCTGACGGCAACCAGCTAGATGTTTCTGCCGTGATTCTGTACGACCAACAACGACAGATTTTGCGGTGCTTCGCGACGCATTTCGTGCCGCGAAATAAACCGCGAAGAACTATACCGCGCGATAAGCTAAGCTTTCGTAACGTTAGGTGTTATACATAGATTGAAGCGCTTTTGATTTATTGGATTGTCATTAGTGGTGGTTCTGAGCAAACAACTCGACTTTCACCCGACTTTTATAAAGCTCTGTTACATTGAAATTCGGCGCGAGATGCTCGACAGTCTCCGATGTAAAACGAAATCGATCACTATCTTCCTCAAACTCCTCGGTGACTCGCCTAATGTGACTCGAAGTTTTCCTCTTCGCGATTGCTATATACGACACGAAGTTTCGAGCGTTTCGAGGTCGGGATATATGAACATCTCTATATGGAACTTCTAACTGGCTCGACAAGATACAAGTTTATCTACCTTATCTGGTTCAATTTTGAGTTTCAAAAGCAAAATTAAATTAAATTCAGTGCTTTGTAAGTTACTTTATTATTACTAGAAAATATTTTAATAAAAGAATTTAAAAATGTTACAAGAAAAACATTCATCAATTTTTTTAGCATTCAATATTAAACATTTTATGAGGGATAATAATCCCTAAAATTAAATATATAAGTTAAAATAAATCTATTTGGAATTAACTATAGCATACGATATTGTACATAGACATTATTAGAGATAAATTTACTGAAACCTGTGTTATATCAGAAATATTTTCTATTAAGAAAATATTTTAAGAAATAATATCTTTAGAAACAGTCTTTCAATTATTTTATGTAGTATACAACATTTCGTTGATATAATAAGTAGAAGAAATTAGAAGTGTTCAATGAAATAATGGAGCGGATGTTAGTTATAGACAGATTACGAGAGCAGATCTCTTCATAATTCGAGCATAATTCATTTGCCGTCTCTCCAGGGGGAAAAACGTTGTTGCACATCGAACTCGGTGTTTCACGGGAATACGTTAACACATGTTGCTGCGCGACAACCGATACACCCCTCACTCTTCCGCCGCGTTCGTTTCTCATCCATTTTTTACCCCGATTCGCGACACCCCGAGGGTCGCAGCTGCACTCCATTTCGAAGAACAATCTCTGCATATTTGAAATCTATCCGTGACTCCGCACGCTGTACGTATACATTGCATGCGCGAGTATACGTGCGAGTCTATACGTGCGGCATGGGAAGACACGTATGCAGAAATTGGCCGGAACTCCGCCGGAGCCGGCGTCAATATATTATAGAAATTTATAAATTTTCGAGCACGCCCGCTCGAAAAGAGGTCGGGGATGCTGCGGCGGCGGCGGCGGTGGCGGCGTTGCTCCTTTAAAACGACGCGCGAGGGCAGAGCGACGACTATTTCTGCCGTTTTGACTGGTGAAATTTTCAAGAGGCCATCATTGATTTTACCCCCCTCGCGCGTCGAGCGCCGCCCTTATTCCACCCTCCGCGCGTCGCGCGCCCTTCTCGACCCGTACCTCGCATCGATCACCCGTACTGTCCACGCAAAATAACGATTAGCTCGAGAGCGCGACGTGTTCCAGAGACGTTCGTCCAGTCCAAGTAACCTACGAGTCTCTCGCACATAACGAGCCGGAGAGATCGCGGACACGCGACATTACGACCATCAAGTTTAACGCGAGTTTACCCAAAGTAGAAAAACTGCAGAAAAGAATCACTCGAATACGTATTTTCAGAATTTCGCTACCAAGAATTTCTTGTAGCGAGTAAGATGCTCTCATATATCATATATACACATGTTACTTTCAATTTTACTTCACTAAATACAATCCAGAGTTGCTATTAAAATTTACACAAAGTAATCAATTGATCACGATAACACGTTGTTTGATCATTTAAGATTGTTTTACATTATGAAACACATCAGAATTGAAATATTTCTGGCATATTTTGTTTGCAATTAAAAGGCAAATATAATTGACTATATGTTATGATATAAATCAAATCATTTATTGCATATAATGTCCTCTGTCTAATCTTCTTTGGTAATGGTTTAGTCTAATTGTAAATCTTAATCAAATTGCTCACGTCCTCCACATATCATGTCTATATAATACTCGACGAAATTTAGAGCTACGTTTACTGCCCACCCGACGGAAGATTGGTCTGTCCATAATTCAATGCACCCCGCTGTTGACTCGGGAAACGAATACATACGTATATGTATATAAGCGAAACGCACTCGCGTCGTCGGAAAGGGAGAAACACAGGGACCGAAGGGCGAAGCAGCAGCCGCGCGTTAAATATTTAGAATTGTGAGTTATGGTACCGCGTGTATAGGCGTCGCATTATCGGTAAAGACATCGAGTCCCAGGTGCGTCCTATGTGTTTACGAGTCTCCGAACGGTCCAACTTCAGGAGCGGCAAAGCCCAGCGGGAACTTCGAAGGCTATGTTTTGCCGGATATATCGCGGGTCTGCACCAGGTGCACAGTGACTCTTAAGGCGGAGTATCTTTCGGGTCTTGGTCAGGGGGACTTTTTTATTCGAGTAGGCTAAATTTTTCTTAAACGCTGAACACCGCGCTCGACGAGGATGCATTACGAGCATTATATGCGCTCTGCATATCAGATTGAATAAAATTCTAATTGGCTTGTAGTTCTTCATTATACATTTTAATAAATTTTTTTGGGGATAATATCTATTATTAAATTAAGTGGAAAGAGGGAGAGAGAGAGAGAGAGAGAGAGAGAGAGAGAGAGAAAGAGAGAGAGAGAGAGATTCAGAGATTGGATAAAGATTTTCAAAAGCGATAAAGAACAAATAAATAAGTACTTGTGAAATAGTATCTTTGTCTTGCGCAAGGAATGAACAGACAACAGAATTTCATTGACGTACCGTAAATATAATTTTTATGACTTTGGCTCTTTTTATGGTGTTTACGCTAAAACGAAGAACGAAGTTGATTCGGTCGTTAAAATAAAGTTATTTCTTTTTTTACGCAAGCTATTTATTGATAACCGAGCCACAGAACAATGTCGAAGTTAAACCGAAAAATATGCTTTTTTTACGAGCTTTGTCTCCATATAAAAGGTATCTCGATATTGTAGTAGATTCTATTAGTTACAGTGTCCGTTTTTCTAGAGTTTGCAAAAATAGATTGAGTACTAGACTATGGAATAATTTACAAAAAAAAAAGGATCAATATTATTGTGGAAACGGCATAGTTTTTTAATGTAATCGAAACCAGAGAATCGAAAGTACGTATACACGATAAGTAGATTAACACGGAAACACGCTCGCACGGAAAATGGATGATACTTAATTGCGCGACTCCATATCATAGACGCGCGAACCCTATATTAATGGTGACAAGCTACGAGTACGTCTGACCACCGATGAGGTTGTTCGCTCTGCTTCTCGCTTTATACCTGTCAGATCGGCCCTGAGTAACGATCCGGCAGAATTTCAGTGCCTCGGTCTACGAAATGGCGTGACCGCGAATGGATCGCGTCGAGAGGGAAAATATAGAAATGTAAATTGCCTCTTATCACCATAATGACGTGCCCAGTCACGGAATTATCCAGAATGCTGTATCAATCGTTGGCGAATATCTCCGTAACGGTGGCGGAACATTAAAAGCCCGGAGCCGGATTTACAGCTTAATTAAAGAACGATAACGTAGTATTTATGTGGTAAAACGATAGGAAAAGTTGGCTAAAACTTAAGTATCGGAGAGGGTAATCTGTTATACTATCAAAGTGTCCACGTACAATGAAGATAAGTTTATCTCACAGCGGCGTAGATGCAGGTGGGAGGACGTTGCACTCTGTTTTCGGTTTATTCCACCTCTCTCCGAGAACCGAGAAGGAGGTTCCGGGAGGACTACAGCAGTCAAGGGACGAGTGATTTATTCCAAGTCGCGTTTCGCAACAACCAACCTTAGATTAACCGAATTACTGGATTCCTGGGCCGGCATGGGTCGCCGTGCCACGGACCGGTGCGGCGCGGCGGCGGTATTCGCTGTCGCAACCGGCGACGGAGCCGAGCTACAAGGTAGATTTGTCATTGTGCCCCCGGTGTTTAATTAGAGGGAGTATCGACCGGGGAGGGCGGAGAGGGTCGGGACCCTGAGTTTCGTGGGGCGAAGGCGGCCCGAGGATCGAGCCGGGCGAAGGCAGCGCGGCGGTCGGATGGCACGTCTCTAGATAGGCCCCCTCACCTGCAATTACCCAATCGCGTCACGGTAATGGATTACCGATTGGAGAGGAGCGGAGAGAATCCGGTTCCCTACTATTCGATTCAGTCGCCGGTGTCGGAGGTACAGCGACGGAAGGTAGCGTCGATGTCGGGGTACAGGACGAGGGGGAGTGACCGCCGTCTTGCCGCCCGTCGCGCACCAGGGGCAATTTACCTCGCCAATCTATGCCACGTAATTGGGAATTTTATAATATTTTTGGAAGCGAGCCAGTCTCGGCCGAGCGCGGTAGCCGGGCGCGGGGTAGCGAGGCACGGGGGGAGGAAACGACGGGAAAGAAAGGTAGAGAAAGACGGTTGCGGAGGTGGGTTATACGGTTGGGATACCGTAGAGGGCCGGCAGCCTCTAGGGAAGATGGATATCCTCTTTTTGAGAGCCGCAACGCGCCGGATGAAAAATGCACACGGCTAAAATTCACCGCCGCAAAAAGGGTGCGAGCGATTTGGAAGCATACCAAATTGTAATCGTCGGAAATCGACGATTAATTTATCACGGAAATGCCCCCTCCCTCCCTACTCGTCCCTTAAGCGCCGTCCCTCACCCTTCAGCGCTTTCAACTATTACCATTCCCATTTTTACGCGAATGGAACCATGGCCATCGCCGCGGAACGACTCCACCTCCTTGTTCCTTGAAACGAGAGGATTTGCGGTATAACCGCAGAGAGACGTACGCTATCAATCGGCGAATCGAAAACCTTTCACGAGTACTCTTCCCTTTGTAACCGCATATTGTGCAGTCATATTTCTCGTAAGCTCTCCGTTTCCATCGATATCGCGTGTTAAATTTAGACCCGGTAAAGCTTTAAGAACTTATTACGCGTATGAAATGAAAGAACGTTATATTAAATATTATACATCCCGTTGAATTAACGTCAATCTCAGGATAAGATAATAATAGTCTATATATTGACGGGACATTTTATCGTTGTGGTTTATTGCCGCGAGAACACGTCCATTTTACAGCGAAACAGTCGACGTATAAAAATTGGTGGTACAATTTAGTTCGATATCGTCGCAAAAGAGTGACTTCCGATCGCAACACTCTCGAGAAGTATCTACTGACTCCAAGCGCGATAATAACGGATGGTTACCGTGCAGTCTGGCGCAGCTGCCAGTAGCACACCGTATCTACTTGGTACGGCCAAGCGCGACGGCGGTGCACGTTGCCGCACGTGAAACAAGCGCACTGCCGCGCTGGTCGAGCCACTTTATATTCAAAGCGCAGGCGGACGTCTCTGAAAATGCAATCGCAAAATACAATACCGTGCATTACCTATACCCCGGTGCGCTCCAGAAAGAGATATCGTAAAAGATGATGTTATACATTATGCGGCGCGAGGCTTCCAACTCACACCCTGCCCCGTATCCCCGCCTTGCAGCTTGCGCAGGGGAAAGGGCCCTCTAAATCCGCCGCTCTTCCCCTGTTCTACCTTCGTGCCGCTACGTCCGTAGCGGGCGGCCGCCGTCGTCGATACGTTAATAAAATTCGTGGGTTGAAAGGGGCGCGCGTGTATGGATATACGTACTCCTCCCAGGATATTGGAGTATCCCCAAGGAAAATCCCCTATTCGACTTCCTTCCATCCACCGGCGGCCTCTCTCGCCACTGCACCGGTCCAACGGAATACGAGTGAAGATACGTGAAAAATCGCTCCCGAGGTCTCCGAGCTTTTATTATTTATCGGCCCGTACGATTGTTCGCGTGCGCGACGACGGGCGGTGCGAGGATTCAACGCCGTGTTTCCGTCCGAAGTAAGGAATCACGCGAGGCAATATTTCTTGCGGGGAAATACGGAAAATTCGTTAAAATCTCGTGTCAGGTCGTTCTGCCTCGATATCCCAAATTTTCGCGGCCCCTCTCACCGTACGCCGCGGTTCGATTTATTAACGAAGCGTTGTAATGTTCATTACCGTAGGCGCAATTTATTGTAATACGTAACGTTGAACGCTCGTTTATTATGTATTCGATGTATGAAATTTCATGCGTAATATGGAGCATAATTAGAACAGATATGAACATTATACATTATGTGATTATAATGCACAGTATTTTCGCAGACGCGAGGTTGAAACTCGTGCGTGAACATGCGCGTGTTTGCTACAGGTTATCGTAATAATTTATTCATTGATAGGACGACAAATTGTGTTTTAGGGCGCGCTGTGAAAAGCACAGCGACTAGCTTCGTTTTATTTATGACATCTCTGCCTTTGACTGTTTGTTTGCTACGTTATCTGTTGCGCTACGAAACAGTTCGTAAGGAACGAGTCAACATGAGTGTTGGGAATAAAGTGATATAGGCTGACTAGGCATACCAAACCGTGATTTTATAGTTATCAATTAATCAGGATACCGGAAAAGCCGCGATCTCATTCAGGTATCACTATCACTGAATGCGCGTAACATTGTAATAAAAAGTCTCGGCAGAGGATTATAAATTATAAGAATATTTTCTAGACTCTAGAGAAAGAGAGAGAGAGAGTCTATCCATTTTAAGGCAATAGATTATAATATATTATAATATATTAGTTCATTTATAATATACTTTTATATTCTTAATCTTTAT